>NC_143012.1:174166521-174394021 GCF_055824585.1 Amblyomma mixtum
AAGCGTCATATGTTTCGTTTTCTGCAGGAGTATGAGGAGCTGTATGGAATCAGCAATATGACGTACAATTCTCATTTGCTTCTGCATATTGTCGACACGGTTCAGGAGTGGGGTCCATTATGGGGCTCTTCAATGTTCCCATTTGAGTCAATGAATGGAAGGCTTGCAAGAATGGTAAGGGGGCACACGGTACCCTGAGAGACAAATTACTGAAAAATTTTCTTTAATGCAAGCTCTTCCAATTCTGTGGCATCGAGTAACAAAGGAAAATGCTGGTGCTGACCAGTTGTTCAGAATGCTGACGAAAGGATATAACCTAAAAAGGCGTTCTGTAGCTACTGGTGGAGTTATTTTCTATAGAAAAGCAGCACTCAAAAGTGACGGTGCCCACTATAGGAAGATGGGAACCGGTTCACTGGTGCTGTGCACAGCTGACTTGGACAAGTCGCGACAGATTAACTCCTTTGTGTACATTGATGGTGTCTTTGGTAGTGTCATTGATATTATTGCCATTTGCCCTGAGGGGCATCTGAAATATGAATGCCAAAGAAGGATTGCGCTGCAAATTGAAGTATTCAGAGTTGCCAGGAAGCTGCTGAGTGCATTCTGCAATAACAGCGGTGTTCAATTCGTGCAGGCTGAAAGCACTAGTGAATACAGAACATCACCACTTTCATCATTGAAAAAATGTGTTGCCATAGTTTGTGAAGACATTTTTTATTTTTGCACATTGAATAATAAGCTGTGTCTTGAATCTACCTAAATGGCATGGCCTTGCAGCAGTGGTAAAAATCTGGTTATTGCGAAGGAGGCTAGTTACCATAATATATAGTTCTCATGACCTGAGCTGCTGTAGATGGAGCTCAAGTGATGCCAACAATACATTATGACCTGTTTGCACTAGCTATTGCCCCTCTATACCTGCAAGAGTCCCAACCTCATCTGCCCACGTGACCCTCTGTTACCCCCTGCCATACTTCCCTCTGGTTAAAATCCACTGTGAGACCATAATCAATGAGTTCATTACAAATTCATTTTATGCTTTTACTCAGGCTTGTTTGGTTTATCGTTTATGGGGTTTAATGTCCCAAAGTGACTCAGGCTATGAGGGACACTGTAGTGAAGGTCTCTGGCAATTTCGACCACCTAGGGTTCTTTAACGTGCTCTGACATCGCACAGTACATGGACCTCTAGAATTTCGCCTGTATCTAAATTCGACTGTCACGGCTGGGATCGAACCCACGTCTTTTGGGTCAGTACCCAAGCGCCATAACCACTGAGCCACCGCGGCGGCTGCTCATGCATGTGGTGACATGTTCTTGCTTTTGCCAGAGTCTGGTTTTATAGTGTCTCATGACAGCCTTTCAATGCAGCTGTGTGTTTGAGTGCACTCGCAGACAAATGAAGAAAACAGCATGCCATGAGTAAGACTAAATGCAGAGCTCCACAACATACAAAGTGGGCTCCAGTGTTGAAGATTGGTACAGGGTGTGCTGCCCTGATCTTTTGAAGGGCATTTTAGAGCGCAGCTCTTTGGCGTCCGTTCCTGGGTTTCGCGTCGTCGTCGGCGTTGTCGTCGGCCTCGTAACCAGCTCCGCCCCCCTTTCATCCCCCCAGCGCTAGCAGCGACCGACTGATACCGCTGGATGCCGCTGACGCCACTAGAGAGTCAAGATAACGTGACTGCATAGAACACCGTCGCCGCCATGCAGAAAGAGGAGGTAAGGGTCCCCCCCCCCCCCCTGTTCTTGTGTGGCGGATAGGGTGCTCTTCAGTTGCCGACGCGCCGGTTATTTCACGTAGGCCCCGGCACGTCGACGAATACGTGACCACCTTCCCACGGCTAGACCTGGTTCTTAGCGCTGCGGAAGCGAGGGTATCATATTGTTTGTGTCGGCATCGGCGGCGTTGTCCCTGAAACCAACTCCGCAGCTGGGGTTGACTCACTATCGAAAAGGTGAAACAGCTTATTTGCTGCGCTCAAATTTCGCATTAGGAAGTAACGTAATCGTCGGTAATTTTTTGTGATTTATTATTGTACATACATGTTTGACACCAGCAGCATGCACTCAAGAGCGTCTTTTATTCGCACTACTGTTTTGGCAATGAGATTTCTTGTAATTAAAACAGTAATGGCACAAAGCATTTATTTTTACAGTGGTTCGAAAAATAATGCTGCTTTTGTTCTGCCTTTGTGGTTATATGTTGTCCCTTGTCTTTCATTGTTAATGTTATTTGTCTTTTTCGTGCTGTTTTTATGTGTACATAATCATTCATTTAGTTAGACTGTGCAATATTGATGAGGTATGATGGTGCAGTATATGTTTTGCCTTGGCAGCAATTAGGTAATGCATTTTTCAAATTTATGACCAGATCTTAGGCACTTCCTTATGCTCAGACAGTTGGCTTTATCAAAAAGGCTGCATTCAAATATGTAAATAATAGTCTGTCAATTTTTACTCTTTATTTCGCCGCCGCGGTGGCTCAGTGGCTATGGTGCTCGGCTGCTGTCCCAAAAGACGCGGGTTCGATCCCGGCCGCGGCGGCTGGAATTTCTTTGGAGGAGAAATTCTAGAGGCCCGTGTACTGTGCGATGTCAGTGCACGTTAAAGAACCCCAGGTGGTCGAAATTTCCGGAGCCCTTCACTTCGGCGTCTCTCATAGCCTCAGTCGCTTTGGGACGTTAAACCCCATAAACCAAACCACTCTTTATTTCAACATGTTCAGTGAATCCCTACTGCAACAGAGACTGCTTTAAGTATGTCTGATAGATACCGGGCACCTTAAGAATTATCTGCCCACTCACCCCTATGGCTCCAGTATATAGTGATGAATATCGCTTTTATTTTCTCTTTTTTTGTTTGCCTTTCTTATTCCATGTGAATTTCCTGTTGGTTGAAATTGTATTTTGTTATTTTTATTGATGCGTTTTGCCTGTATTACTTCTGTGGTGCAGATTCGGGCTACCTCTTGGCCTAAGACAATAAGGTCGATTTTATTAAGAAAGTATAATCATGCGCATAATGTAAAGCTTATGTAGGTTTAAAGAATTTTAATATAATTTCTGTTGTCTTTGTGTTCACTCCTCAGTTGCTTCAAAATTACTGCTGCATAAAAGGCATTCATTTGGCTGCACAGTTCTAACTATTCAATTATTCCGTAATGCTCTCAGTAGACAAAAAATTCAATTGTTTTTTAAGGCCCGAACTATATATGTATAATAAAAAGATAAATATTTCTTTGTCACTTTACCTGCTTTCCCATCTGCTTACTGGCGAACAACATGTATACCTTTTTTTAGTGTTGCTTATTCGTGCTCTGTGTGTTTGATCACATTTTAATAAATTCTTTCTGTACAAGAGTATGCAACTTATTTCATTGTGTTCATTTCAGCTAGCTATATATTCATCATAAAAATTATCCGCTACATAACTTCAAATCACATTACCTTATGCATGCATGCATTTCATCCAGAATAATAGTTCCAACAGTTCAATATCTTTTATAACTTTAAACACCATACGATATAATGGTCTTGCTAGATAGCAGCTGAAAATTTGCTTCAAATGTGTGGGCACGGACAGGGTGTGCTGATCGCAAAGGATGGCAAGCTTCAGCAACCAAAAGTATGTTCTTCCGTCATGTGCAAAATTCGCATGATTACAACATTGCTAATAACTGCCACATCAAGTATGAAATGAATAAAAAGGAATAGATTAGTGTTTGCGTGGGTTTAAATGTCCCATTGTCTGGAAGGGACTCTTCACTTTGGTGGGTCTGCCAATGCTAACTGTGCACAGTGCGTGTGTGTGTGCATCCTCTTCAGGCGCGGCATGTAGAGTCTTTGTCAAAAGTTTAGAGCCCAGGGGGTTTGCTTCTAAGCCTCGCAGTGGGACTCCTGAAGCATTCGTAGCAGCCCTACCCATTGGAGAAGACAGGACCAGAAATCATCTCACCTTCAGGAAACTTGGAGCGCTGGAGATGCATTACGAACCAGACAGTGTGGCACAGAAGCAAACCCCCTGGGCTCCAAACTTTTGACAAAGGCTGTATGTACATCTGTACTCATGCACTAAATAGTATCCAATCCATGTATAGAAAGCTGAATGTACAGATATATGGGCACTACAAAAAAAAATGGCTTATTGGGCAAAATCACTGTTGCAGTAAATTCAAGCCAAGCATGAGAAATGAACACAAAAAATTGTTTTTAAGATTGATGCCTTCATGAGTGGCCCTGGTATGACTCCAGTCAATGCAAATTTTTTGTTCATTTTGCAAGTGTGATTGTTTTAAACTTAAATGCTTACAGTGTATTTACTTCTTCGAATGACAAGCTATTGTGTAAGAATTAAGTAAAAAATAGTATAACTGAGACTGAAGCTAGCATAACTTCACAATGTGACAAAAGGAGATCTTGGTAGATGCTGCTTTAATAGTGATCTGGGAGGATAGAAATATTTTCGATGCAGTGAAATGTCCCTCAATAAAATACGAACATTTGGATGTTTTTCCTGCGTTTCGATAATTGCATGTGTCGTATGGGATACACCCAGAAATGGATATGCGAGTTAATGGGCTGGTTAATATAATGGTTAAAAAGAAGCTACTGAGAGGAAATGAAAGAAAATTAGGGACTTATTTTGCTTTACCTCGCCAACAAAGTATGCAAAGTAATAACAAACACTGTGCAGTTTGTCTTTGTTTCAAAATATGTATATCCAAATACATCTGAAATGCGCAAGAGCACAACAAGGACGTAACAATGGATAATCAAGCAAGGCCAGGGTAAACACTATGTGAAGTGATATTAGCCTTTCTGTATATTAATTTTACTGCTAACGAATAATTGATGAAAATCATCATTGGAGTGTCTCATGTCTACTAACATGAGAAGATTTGATGTACGATATCATTTGACTTTCTTCTGTGTTTCTCTTGCGCAAGCACATGAATAACTGCCTCAATGGTGACTTTCTAATGTGTCATAAGGAATGCATGAATTTGACACTAGACATGCAAAGTCCATTTTCGTAAGGGTGTACGCCTATATATTGTTAACTGTTCCGAAAAATAAAGACAGTTGTTAGTAGTGTTTGTGTTTGTCGTGTCTTCCTCCTGCGGTCGTCTTTTTTGCGCTACCTTTCAGCTTATTTTTGTTTGTAAAAAACGTTCCAGGGTCATAATATGACTCCGACTAGATGGAAGCACCACTGCATGCACGACAGCCACGGGGTGGAAATGTACTGTGGATCCGTTTCGTATGTCTTGCTGATTTCAGCTGCAAAATCTGGTCCTTTTGAATCTGCGCCGGAAAAGCGCTGTACATAAAAACCAGGGCATTTTCGAAGAGGGAGCTGCGCGCAAATTCCACAGTATGTGAGATATGTTTTGTTTTATGGTGTTTAGCGCCATAGTAGTGGAGAGAGAGCTCCGGATGATTTCGACCACTTGGTGTTCTTTCACGTGCACCGATGTCGCACCTTACACGGGTCTCTAGCATTTCGCTTCCATCGAAAATGCGACTGCCGCGGCCGGGATCGAACCCGCGTCTTTCGGGTCAGCAGCCGAGCGCCATAACCACTGAGCCACCGCGGCGGCTGCGCGTGAGATATGTGCACTAGGCACCAGATGTAGAATCCTTCTATTTTGATCTAGCCACGGTGGCTCAGTGGTTGTGGCGCTCGGCTTCTGAACCGAAAAACGCGTGTTCGACCCAGACCTGTCCACAGTGCGATGTCAGTGCACGTTAAAGAACCCCAGGTGGTCGAAATTTCCGGAGCCCTGCACTACGACGTCCCTCATAGCCTGAGTCGCTTTGGGACGTTAAACCCCATAATACCAGAAACTAGATGATCTAGTTGGCGTGGCATGCTCTTCAATCAAGTAGCAGGAACGGTTCTACAATGATTTGGTGTCCAGAGCGTGCGTTCGTTCTTTTAATTATTTCTTGGCCTGTACAGTATGCTCGCTTGGAAAACATCATACAGACCAAATTGCAACAGCTTGAATGCTGATCTCAATATTTCAATTCTGCGTTAAATGGGTGGACTGGCTGTCATGTTTCAACGATCTTTTTTTTTCCTCACACAGGTTCGCTTGGAGTACAGATGCTATCATGACGCTGAAAGAAGACTGCTGAGTTATGCTGCAATTTTCAATTCATTAAGAAATACACACTTCTATGCTTATTTGTGTACTATCACTGGCGTGCCAAAACTGCACTCTGATGTGCTTCACGGCACGCCGCAAACGTAGCGCACTAACGGAACATAACAAGGAATGTGGGGAAGAAAAACGTCCATACACTGCAGGCCAGTGAGGAGGTCATCATGCCTTTTCAGCCGCCGCGGTGGCTCAGTGGCTATGGTGCTCGGCTGCTGACCCAAAAGACGCGGGTTCGATCCCGGCCGCGGCGGCTAGAATTTCTTTGGAGGAGAAATTCTAGAGGCCCGTGTACTGTGCGATGTCAGTGCACGTTAAAGAACCCCAGGTGGTCGAAATTTCCGGAGCCCTCCACTACGGCGTCTCTCATAGCCTTAGTCGCTTTGGGACGTTAAACCCCATAAACTAACCAAACCAACCATGCCTTTTCAGCAAGCAGCTTCGTTCTATAGGTGTACGATAATGCTGCGTTTAATTGCAATGTAAGTTATACACTGCAGTAGATGCACCACTACCGCAAAACTACAAAGTGAAGCGGTTTCCTTAACTGGCCCAGAAACGGCCTTCTTTAATAGCAATGGATGCCTGGTGTCACTGTGAACGTGCCTTACTTTCAAGAAGATGTAGCAATACACTGTACTACAGGTTTGGTATAGTCCTCTGGAGGGTAACGTTGCCCTTCTGAGAGGCGTACGGAGGCGTACCTAAAGCATCAAAACATGCACACTTAGAGAGCAATGCCATGCCCACTGGTACAGTGCAAAGTTGCACTTTAGGAGCGTCGGAATAAGCTCATTAGACAGGTTTAACTATAGCCATTGAGATGGTAAGTTTACGCTTAACATTACCCTTCCTAACGAGACGTAAAAGTACACCTAAAAGAGCGAAATCATATCCTCTTTTATAGGAAAGTTATGCCCACTGATACAGTGCAATGTTGCACTTTAGGAGGTTACTACAAACTCACTAGGTAGGTTTAACTAAAGCCCTTGCCCTTGCGAGGGTAAGTTTCCGCTAAACATTACCCTTCCTAACGCGGCGTAAAGGTGCACCTAAAAAGAGCAAAGTGATATGCTCTTGCAGAGCAGTGTTGCGCCGAATGATAAGGTGCAAAGTTGCACTTTAGGAGCGTTTTAGTAAGCTCATTTGACAGGCTTAACTGTAGGCCTTGCGAAGATAAGTTTACCCTCTGGGATAGAGCATAAGCTTATTCAGAGTGGGTGCAAACATGCACCAGAAAGTCAAGCATATATTTGCATTTTCATGACCTAAGAGTCTTTCTGAGGAAGGGTAACGTTAGTCATCAAAGGCTTATACTTACACTTGGCCAAACGGAATAATATTAGTCCGATTATAGCCTAAACGTTACACCGTACGCACTTAGCCCTCCGACGGAGGTGTAACTTTACACCAAAAGGGGCTCGCCACAGCGTCACCCGATTTACCCCCTTAAAGGACTAAGATCACACCTTTTTTTTCTTAGAGTGCAGGTTGAGCACCATGCTGTTACTGAATCCAGGTCAGATTGAAGGGATTGGCAATCGGTGTTAGAATAAATTGTGCGTTAAATTACACAATCATCAGCAAAAAGTCTGATATAGGAAGAAATGGAATCCGGTAAATCGTTGATAAATATTAGGAAAAGTAAGGGGTCAAGCACACTTTCTTCTGGGACGCCAGAGTGTACTTGGCTGAAAGACGAATTTTGGTTTTTGACAGTAGTAAATTGAGACATGGAAAAGAGAAAATCTTTAACCATGCAATGACAAGAGAGTGAATATTAATCAGTGCTAGTTTCATTAATAACCGGTTGTGAGGTACCCTGTCGAAAGCTTTAGAAAAATCAAGAAATATGGAGTCGACTTGAATGCCAGCATCAAGCGATGAATGTATGTCTTGACTGAATCCGGCAAGTTGCGTTTCGCATTAGTAGCCTTTACGGAACCCATGTTGATATTTAAAGATAATATTACGTTCTTCAAGACAGTTAATTCCCTGCGCCGCCGCGGTGGCTCAGCGGTTATGGTGCTCGGCTGCTGACCCGAAAGACGCGGGTTCGATCCCGGCCGCGGCGGCTAGAATTTCTTTGGAGGAGAAATTCTAGAGGCCCGTGTACTGTGCGATGTCAGTGCACGTTAAAGAACCCCAGGTGGTCGAAATTTCCGGAGCCCTCCACTACGGCGTCTCTCATAGCCTTAGTCGCTTTGGGACGTTAAACCCCATAAACCCATAAACCCAGTTAATTCCCTGCGAGTGAATTACGTGTTCAAGAAGTTTGCAAACAGTGCTAGTTAGTGAAATGGGTCGATAATTCAGTGGTGAGGAACGATCGCCAGACTTGAAAATTGGAACAACTTTAGCTATGCGCCAGTCAAGCGGAATCCCGCCAGATGATATAGATTGCGAAAAAATAGCGGACAAGATGCGATGAATACCATCGGATGAATTTTTGAGTATTTTGTTATTAAAGCCAAGGTGATCTGACGCTGATGTTGTTTTAAGCTTCCCTAGTAAGAATAAGATACCGGTCTCAGTGATACATATTTCGCACATTAAGGTATTAGAAGTGCTGATAGAAATGGGGTGTAGAGGGAGATCTTCACGGGTAAAAACGGATGTGAATGCGTTATTGAAAAGTTCGGCGCATTCGGCCACTGGAACACTGCTGCCTTCCGCGTTGGTAAGAGATGATTAGAGTTGTTTATTTTCTGCCAGAACTTCCGTGTATTATTTGTTAGCATTGCCGCTAGATCGTGTGTCAAGAAGTGCCTGCGTGCAGATATCAACTCAGACTGATATTCCTTATCACATAGTTTGTACCATTGCCAAGATTCGGAGTGTCTGTTCTTGTCGGCCTGTCTGTAAAGGCGCTTTTTCTTATTCTTAAGGCGACGTAGATGCCTATTAAACCAAGGAGCTGTGTTAGTGCATGAGATACTGATGACGGGTATGAATCTGTAGCAAGTTTCACGCTGAACAGGTTCCAGTTCATTTCCACGGAGGGTGGCGAAAAATCGTGAAGAAAATGATCAGCAAAAACTGACAACTCAGCGTTTATTTTACCGAAGTTCGCTCGGTTGTAGCACCTTATTTGTTTAGTACGAGTTCCATTTTTATGGGGCACAAAATCAGGTTTCCCGTGATTATGGAATGATCGGAAAGGCCTTCTAAGTGCGCAATGTTGGAGCAAAGGTAAGGATTATTTGTCACGATAAGATCGAGAATATTGGCTGTAGTGGCGGAACGACGCGTCGGTTCAGAAATAAGTTGTTGCAAAGAGAAATCGAGACAGGATTGGAGGAAAGCCTCAGCTTCAGGATCATTGGCAGGAGCTGTGAATGACGACCGGTTAATAGCTGGAAAGTCACCAAGTAAAAGTAAGCTTGAATTCGAAAAACGACACGTAAGATCGCTTAGTAAATTATAAAACTGACTTCAGAATGAAGAATTCATGTCCGGAGGGCGGCAAATAACGCCAATGATGACAACCGTGGGACCACATCTTAACCGAACCCATACCGATTCAAGGTACAACGTGACCTCGACAGGCACAGAGGTGATCACTTTAGTGACGGCCAGAAGTACACCGCCACCTCTACGGCCCGTGCGGTCACAACGAAATATATTGAATTCGGTGTCACAGGTGAAAACGACATCATCAAGGACCACGTCACTTAACCAAGTTTCGGTAAGCGCGACATCCGAGGAGCAGCATGAATCGATCAAATAAGAAAGAGCCACGTTTTTAGAAAGAACACTCCGTATGTTGGTGTACAGGAAACTGACATCGTAATTAGAGCAAAGCTGTGTGTTTCGCCGCACGAGTGACTTCACGAGAACTGGAAGGGATGCGTCAGGCATGGGACACGCGCACCGCGCTATTGGTTTGACCGTCCCAGAATAACGAGACACCACTGATAGGCAGTTTATCAAAAGCCAAACGAACCTTGTTACCTTCTTTTTTTACTGATTTGGCATACTTCAGCTGTTGGCTGCGTTTCTCACGAACCATTTTCGAGTAATCTCAAGAAATGCTAAAATCGGAATTTTTGAGTATATTGCCCCTACTCATAAGTGTTTCGACTTCTTGTTCGTTGAACAGCTTTGCAATATAGGGTCTCTTTTTTTTTCCTGACAAAAACGGCCTATGCGTTGAGCACGGGCTAAGGAAGGCACAGTGATACCAAGTTTGCTAGAACGAAATTCATTCACAAGACGCTCAGAGTCTTCCCAAGTTTCAGACTCATCAGTGTCCTGAACACCATAAAAAAGAATGTTAGACCGGCGTGAACGGTTTTCCAGGTCGTGAAGTTTTACTTGAATGTTGGACGCATCGTGTGTACAACTCGTGGGAGATACTGTGGTAGGCACTGACTGTTTCTTAAGTTCCAGTTCCTGCCCACGGGTAGGTAAAGACTATAAGTAACTTTGAAGAACTGGATTAAACTCGATATTAAGTTCAAGTTCATGCACACGATCAGTTAAAGTCTTTATTTCATTTTACAAGCTCATATGAATTGTAAGAATCTTGTTAACACTTTCGAGGATGTTCGTGTGGTTCGTCTCGAGCCTTTGAACAGTTTCATAGACCAGTTCGAGCTTTTCCTCTTGGCCCTTCGTCATAGGGCCTGGGTTCGTTTCAAAATCACCACCCGGGACCAAAATGCGCCAAATGTACACCGCCGCCGTACGGAAACATTTCAGTATATGGGGTGACCACGACACTGCTACAAGACAGAGGTAACAAGCACACTCGTAATAACCCACCTGAAACAACAGGAACGGTGAGTGGCGAGGCATTTCGTGAGCATTGACAGAAAATAAAAAGGCATTTCTGATTCACAAGCTTAAAACCTTACAACCAGCAGTGATTAACATACCTAGAGGAAACTTAGAATCTCTCAAATACATTCCCGCACGGGCGTAATTGTTTAGATAGGTCTTGCACATGGTCACAGCATTTACCAGCACTTTATATCACCGCTTAGCCGTTTCTGTTACCCTACCCTTCCGCCACGACCCGTCCTTTACACCCTCAATGGCGATTTTTAAGTTTTTTAATCTCTTCTTTTTTAATTTTATCGTTATCTTGTGCCCAGCTTCTCTTGCCATCACTTCGAAGCAACACTTCTGTCCCACATTCCCTTCCATCCCCTCCCCTTCCTTTCTTTTCACGCTTTCTCTGTAAAACTCTAATCTGGGCGAGTTGGTTCATAGCTTGAAAGGAGTACGTACTTGCGCGAAAGACGGGACGAAAACAGAAACACATACGACATGTACAAAGCGCAATGTACATGCGCTTTGTACATGTCGTTTGTGTTTCTTTGTTCGTCCCGTCTTTCGCGCAAGTACGTACTCCTTTCTCTGTTTGCTCTTTTTTGTTATAATAGGTTGGTTTGGTTTATGGGGTTTAACGTCCCAAAGCGACTCAGGCTATGAGAGACGACGTAGTGAAGGGCTCCGGAAATTTCGACCACCTGGGGTTCTTTAAAGGGCAACTCCGGCGATTTTTCAGCCATTTTAAGTTAATGGCTGTTTTGTGTTCCTAGGAACCTCCTGTAATGTGTACGATACAAGGTTTTCAAAAGCAACCGTAAAAAAAATTTTAAACAGCAAAAAACGCAAAACTCGAAACCGAAACCGCAAAACCGAAACCGGGGAGGTGCCTTCGTGCGGTATTGACTGTGACGTCACGAGCGGGTTCGCCGCGCTGTGAAGCCCCCGAAGATATCACAACTACCCTGAGCCGCGCTGTCGACATGACTGAAAGCGCGGAGGATAGCTTTTCCGAGACCAGCCAGTCTTTATAAGACGACTCATTCGACGATTTTGGACTGGACGAGTCGCCTTTTAGGTATGATCCACCGCCGAGCGAGCCAGCCGAATCACAACACAGGCCGCGTCACCTGCAGCACGGAGACGGTCTGAACTCGGAGAAGTGACTACTTGAGTCATTTCTCGTGCATGCATTTGTGACAGAGTCGCCAGAACGAAATTTAATGAGATGCACCCGCCGACAGCTGTTCGTGTGGCCAGTGCCGGCCGACCCAGCATGATGAAAGAATCTGCTGCCGGAACGTTGCCGCGGTGCACAACGTCCTTACAGGGACATGCATCACCAACAGTCCTCTCTGCGAAGCTTTATCTCGACGGCGAGCTTTTCGAAGTGAGTTCACGCCAGCTACAGTTCTACAATCCAACATACCGCTTCTTGACGGCCGCGCTTCGTTCAGCTGGCCGCTGCGATAGACGGTTGTACTAGAATAATGGTGGCACTGAATATGCCTTCAAGCGCCAGTTGAACGAAGCCTTAGCGAGTCCAAAGCTCTCTTTGAAGTACACGCTGTCTTCATAGCAATCTGGCGCGAGCACAAGCGGGTATGCTTCCTCGGAGACTAGTTTACACGGCGGACAGCTCTCACCAACTTATCGCGAAGATTCTTATCGCTAGGAAACCTACGCTAGATCACGCCCGTTGTCACAGATCAAGAATTTGTGCACCCCACAGCACAACAAAAGTTGCCGTGACCCATCTCTCTGGCGTACACATCACATCAAGCACGTTGAGATGGCGCGAAATTGCACAGGTGGTTGAAATAATTCCGGAGAGCTCCACTACGGACCTCTTTCTTCCTTTCTTCTTTCACTCCTCCCTTACGTCGCGGTTCGGGTGTCCATTGCTGCGTCATTTACTTTCTTCAAAACCAATTTTCAGTTTTCCCCTGCACTGCCAGCGCCAGCGCGCGCCCAACCAGCTTGACACGCCGCCCCGCCAGTGACGTCACAGAACAGGGTGGCCTGTAGAAGTTGCTCGATCAGTGGGTGCCGCTCGCGTCGAGGAGCGCTTGTCTTCAAAATTCGCTTGCGGAAAAACTACGCCGGTTTCAGGTGCGAAATTTTACATGAGGCATCAGACTATCATAAAGAATACAGCCTTAAAATTTCATTTCAATCGATGCACATCGAAAAATCGCCGGAGTTGCCCTTTAACGTGCACTGACATCGCACAGTACACGGGCCTCTAGAATTTCTCCTCCAAAGAAATTGTAGCCGCCGCGGCCGGGATCGAACCCGCTTCTACTTTTCCGTAATACTTTTCCCGGTATTTCGTTCAGCCACGCTGACTAATTCCTTATCTGAGTTTTTCAGGTTAAAGCAGCAGTCATACAAAGTCACATGTCACAGATGGACAGAGCCTTTCAAGCCCATGCTAGCTATCTCGCCACGCTCCACACCCCAGGATTCCTTTCTGCTGAGCTGGCCTTTTTTCTTTTAACAGTTTAACAGGTCAACCAGCTAATCAGCTTTACTAGCCATCATTCACCCTCCCCATTTTAAAACTAATCCCACCTGATACCCTCCTCGCACACACGGGACCTTCCTTCTCAGAGGGATCAGCCTTTTTAGACCTCGCCAATGATGAACCCTCCCATTGTCCTCTTGTCGAAACGTTGTCAAGCACCCGCCGTCACTTGAGGGCAACAAATTAACCCCATTTCATTGATCTAAATGGACGCCGAACATACTCTTAGATAAACCAACTGAAATCAACTACAGGTCACATCGGAAGACGTAGTTACAACGTGCCAGAAACGCCGGTCTTACGCGGTGTCAACAGCCTGGCTATGAAGCGTTCCCCAGTCTGGCGGTCGCATTCTTCAGCGATTCTTGCAGAGTTATCGCACTGCGTGAACAAGTGAACGCACAACCAACGCAAAAGAGAAGACTATTTAATCTAAGCAGAACAGGGCTTGCAAATCATGCCGAACTAACGGGCAATTGCTGTCTGTATACCGATGCAGGTATATGCAAACACAAGTAGCGCCTAGTTGCAGTCTTCGTCATCGGCGCGTTACTGAGGTAGTCACATACTGGTGCGGTAAATGCTGAATCCTGCACAACTGTCTGAAAGCATTCATTTAGCGAATGCATGGACTGTTGGCTCAACAAGCAGCAGATATCGTAATCAGCAGCCACGGGACCCTGAGCTGTCTCGCAGCGCGGCTGTGCGGGCGCAGCGAAGTGCAGAGACAGATATCGGCCGAGTGACGCGCTGTCAGCTACGGGCCACACAGACGTCCGCCGGGCGTCGGCGTAGCAAAGCGAAATACAACGCAGGAACCGTGGTGGCATCAGCGGGAGGTCGATTGCGATTGGCCGAAGCGAGCCACTTGGTATCAGGACTCGGTGTCGTCCCTCACTCGCTTGGCGTTTGTCAGCGTGTCGCAGTATCGACTAAGCTTGCCGGCACATGATTTCGAAAGGCGCTGCTACGCACAGAATGTGTACGAGAGCAGACGACGCAGTAATCCGTGCGTCACAGCTTTTGGGGCCCATGTGACCAAGGTTCCCTGAGAGTGACCTCGTAGCATACCCTTGCGCTCAGAAACTGAACCCGGTCAATATAAATAATGCAATAATAAATTATTTACCCCGCATATATGCTTTTCTGTGTATATCTTCCTTCGTTTACCCATACTTCGAGATATTTCTACTTGGCCACTCTGGGTATTTCATGCCGTTACATTATAATCACCTGAACAGTTGTATCGTTGGAAACTACAATTAACCAAAGTTTGCAAATCTTCCAGGCCATCTGCTGGGCTGTTTTTGTTTTGTGGGGGGTTTAATATCCCGAAGCGACTCAAGCTATGATGGACACCAAAGTGAAAGGCTCCGGAAATTTCGACCCCCTGGGGGTCTTTAATGTGCACTGAGATTGCAGGGTGTGCTGTTTATCCCTTCCCATGTATTTTAAACTTCATCATTGCGGTAAATTTCTTTTAGAACAACTGCTTCGGAATAATTAATTACACATTCATCCTTTAATATATTCTTTGAGAGTTCCCTGTTCTTCAATAAAACATGGTGCTGGGCTAGATGGTAATTCGTACTTGGTAGGAAGACAGCGCAAAAAACGACAACCACAAGGGAAGACATGACGCAAAAGAACGCTAAAAAAGAGCGTTCTTTTGTGTTTTCTCCTCCCCTGTGGTTGTCGTTTTTTGCGCTGTCCTCCTACCAAGTTCCCTGTTCATGTTGTCGTTTGCATCGCCCATGTTCGGGAAGCTTAAATACAGAGGTCTGTTATCCGACATAGCTACTTCAGTGCATTGGGGAAGTACGTACAGGCTATCAAGTGCCGTTAGCCAGCGCCATGCTGCTCCTACGGGTGATCGAGCGGCCGTGTGTCCGTTCTTTGCCTTGCACAAAATGTGAGTGAACTTGTACAGTCTTCTCCAGCACCCTCCGGCTCTCGCTAGTTCGTCTCCTGCCGCGTCGTTTCTGTCCAGTGTATCTGCGTGCATGCCTCAAAGGAAGGGACCCTCGAGTGATGGGCCGTCCTTTGTGCGTGTGTATGCGAAGGGGGCTTGGGCGCAAAGGGTAAGGGTGGTGGATAACCGGTTACTGCGGGTAGGCGATTGGGCCGCGTGTTTCCTCCTTTCCTTGTCGAGGATCTTAACTTGCCCTCTCTCTATTCAGTCTCTCTCTGCACGCTCGTCAGCGCTGGAGCCGCGCGGCATGCACACAATTCAGACTGTTATCAAGCACGCAAGGCACGCCAGCAGCAGTGTTCGCGATGGCGGCAGGCGGCGATGTCAACGATTCTTCGAATGCTGAGATGCTCTGTGCGCATTGCGGCGTTCACGCTGGTGGTTCACGTCTGTAGTGGACTCCGTCGGCGAAACACGTGCGACCGCTGCCATAGCCGCGAAGTGATGTACAGGTTTTTCGGCCAGCGCCTCCCTTGGAACCACGAGGATGGTTTGGTTTATGGGGTTTAACGTCCCAAAGCGACTGAGGCTATGAGAGACGCCGTAGTGGAGGGCTCCGGAAATTTCGACCACCTGGGGTTCTTTAACGTGCACTGACATCGCACAGTACACGGGCCTCGAATTTCTCCTCCAAAGAAATTCAACCGCCGCGGCCGGGATTGGAACCACGAGGAGTACACCTGCTTCCCTGACCGTGCCTGGTCCTCACGTGAGTGAAGCAACCCATTTATTGGTACTTAATTAAGCGTTAGTATTATTATTAGTGCAAAAGCATTAGAAGGCTATGTTAACGCCGGCAGTGTCCGCAATATATGTCGCCGGAAGTTGGTACTCTCTGACGTCATGCGACATTACAAGCTAGAGAAAATTCATTAAAAATAAGACTAGCGTCTAGGCTGCCACCGACCTCGGGTCGCCGGCGTGCGAGATGACGTGACAGGATGACGCAAAATTTAGAGCGATGACACCGCATCCGAGCTGGTTTACAATCGCTGCCACGAGGAGATAGCAGAAATTGATAGAGGCGCGGCGCAGAACCGCGTCCCTCGAGGCGACGACGCTTGTTCCAACAACAGATACCACAGTTGCGACTGAAGGAAGGATGAAAAGGAAAGTGCACGCTGGAGTGGCCGTCGCCTGTTCGCCAACCGAAAGAGCACGTGCGTGGCGGTTTTGACATTCGTTTTTTAATAACCGATGTCTCGCGCACATCGGTACCACAGGCGAAATCTGCCGTTGCGCGGCCGTTGCGTTGCGAGGCAGACGCGTGCTATTCTTGAACTAAGCGTGTTAGGGACACATACGCAACATTTACACTTTTTCTTGGATAGGCAGTGTTGAACAGAATAACTGGTAACAACGAAAAAATTGAGAAAAGTGCGAAATTCGGGCGTCGTCAAAAGCAGCTTTACAGAAATAATTACGTCGTGTGCGTGCATCCTATTATTGCCTAGTTACTTCGCAATGGCCAGATACTTTTTTTCTGGCAAAGCGCTGTGGAGCTCTTGCTGCGTTGGAAGCCACATTCTGAACAGTAATAGTAGGAGAAAGGTGGTAATGCCATAACAGGTTTTCACACATGCGATATCCCAGTTGGCCATTCAAACTGCAACGCATTCTTTAAAGCTAGCCGCAACTAGGATAGTAATCTTCTGAGGTTCTTGTTGAGTATGCGTACAAGCGACACTAAAATCTAGCTTCACTTTTCTTTTGTGGACATGTTTTTCACGAATCGTTATTATGAACACTTCCTTTATCCGCTATGTTGCTCGGATACTTAAGTGTCCCCATTAACGAGGCAAGACTAAAATAATCCTCCTAATTCTAAGCACTTCATAACTTTAATGAGATATTGATCAGCGAGAACAGAGGGATCAGCGGTCCGTTGGGAAGCAAATGCGATTTCTGCCAAACATCCAATTGGGTGGCCCTGATAAGGCCGTTTGTGGTGTTCCTTGTGACTAAACTTCGGGGTACTGGTGAGCACCTGACTCGACCAGTCGAAAGGACGGGTCCCTGCACTTTGTCCAGCCATTTATTCTCGCCCACAATACAGGTGGGATTGAAGGAGGGCGCGCTTCATTCACCGGTGCGCACCAGCACGCGCTTGGCTTTCTGCCACGCTTGCTCGATGTTCTGAGTGTGCGCAACGGTGGTCGGGTCGACTAAGCTGTCTTTGTGACACACTGTGTCATGCTGGAGGTCCATGTCACCGCCCAGGGTGTGTAGAGACTCCAAGTTGTAGCCCCGCCACTCGTCCGTGACTACCTTGGTCATCGGCAGGACGTTGTCAGTAATGATTGCCCTCAGGGTGTCGCCATCTTGCTTGACGACTTCAAAAAGTCGGGTCTCTCCTGTTGACACCCAATACAGGCCGACGACCCAGGATCATCGATCCTCCAAACCGCCGTAATTCCCGTTGAAACGGCCTGGGACGCCTTCCGCTGCCATCAGACGACCCCGGTTAGCATTTCGTCGACCTCAGATTCCTCTCCGGGGCCACCCACGCGTGGCCTCTCTAGCATAGCAGCTCCTTCCCAGGTAGCACACGGCAGCGGGCCAATATTGGAAATCCACTGGCAAAGCGTGGCCCTAACTAGGCCCAGAGTTGCCAGTGAGCATCCGATATTAGTTGTGCCACTTCTTAGCACATCCAACAATGGCCCTGGTTGTCCAACGCTTTACCAGTATTGGCTGAGCCATAATTAGATCCTGGCTATCATGGACCAGGTTAGCCAGGATTGCCCCACTGTTTGCCATTGCTGGCTGTGCCATCATCGAATCCTGGCTATCATGGGCCATGTTAGCCAGTGTTGTTCCACTCTTTGCCAGAATTGGCTATGCCATTTCCGGGAGCTGGCTATATTGGCCTAGGATTGCCACCGCTTATCCAGTGTTCAAAGTATACTGGCAAACGTTGGTAAACATTGTGTCATCCATTAAAATGGGTTCAAAATTATTTTTATTGTCGAGTACCATATCGGCAGTTCATAATTTTCGAACGCGCTAAAACATGCGAGTTCAAAGATTTGGTTTTATTTATTATTATATTTTAACCGAACACTTTTGCAGTTTGTGAGCAAAGCTACCCATGATTCCGTTGGAAAAGCTGCACTCTGGTTGCGCAGTGAGCAGCAATAATACGTTTAGGAGAATTGCGATCGAAGTCCTGTTGATCAGAATTAACGTTCTGATTACACCCGACACGCCTTCAACAAAAATTGTCAACAGGTGCCTTCAACAAAAATCAAATAAGTTTCATTTGATTAAATTTTTGGAATAAAAAAATCACTTTTTTTTTATTCGCTCTAGGAATTCACTGCCGCAGTACGCAGCTGGTGTCTGCTTCAGGGAGATCGCGATACAAACGTAATAGATTAGCGCAAGTGCATTCGCTAAACCGAAATTGTGCTCAGTTTTGGCAACGTCCAGAAACGAAGCAGTCGCCTCGTAATTTCGAATTATGCGTTGCGCTCGTGAAATATTAGGCGGGTGCTTCATAAACGCACGCGGACACGTGCTAAGCGATTCCTACGCTTCCCTACGTCTTGCCCTGTGATCGCGCCTTTCCCGTGTTTTCTGATTTGCTATTTCCTTCCTTTTCTGCAAATCGTTGTGTTGGAAATTGTTGTTTTTGACCATTTTATTCTTCTGTTGCGTAATTTGCATTGGGGGCTATATAGCTCTTGCTCACGTCTTTGCATATTTACTCGCAGGTTTTTTTTTTCTTTCGAACATCACCATTATTGATGAAAACCATCGAAAGTAGTTGCGAACCACAATTCAACATGCCTTTGTTTGTTTTTGCTTTTTTTGCGCGAAACTTCCACCCCAACAAACAATTTGAGGATTCTTCGACGACCACTGAATAAATCGACTGACAACTGGCGTTAGACGCATGTTAACCTAGCTTGTTTGGCGCATGTACGGTACATGAAACTATGAAAGAGCGCGCATTCTGCTTGGATATTTTTTTTTGCTTTATATTTTTGTTATGTGGTAACATTTTAAGCTATCTTGAACTAACAGAAGTCACATCATACGGCCCCACAAAATACGCGAGTGTCTCAAGTCGTTTTGGCGAAATGCATCTTGAAGCTCCAAGTTTTTCACTTCAAAATTTTCAGGCTTTTGCTGCAGCTTTGTAGCAGTACTTTGACGCTTCCGTGTTTCCCATCCACTTCTCTCTTGTAGATATTGCTTTCTGTACTGCCTGTGGCCATGTGACTCATTCTCCAAAAATTCCAAACCCTTTTCACGTGTTTTGGCCTCTTTCCCTCTCTCTTTCAAGTCTTCAAGTCCAATATCTCCCCACCTGTTCTCCCGGCCGTGCCCTTTTCCAGGGAGCGGGCTAACCCCCCACCCCGCGAAGCGCTATTTTTTCTTTTTGGTTGTCACTTTCTCAAACCTGTTTTCCCTCGCACGCAGCTACGCGCTTCGCTGTTCCTCCACCTCCCTGTCTCCACCTTTCAGCTCGAGGACTTTTCTCGGAACCACAAAACCTGTGTAAAGGAAAATTACTCTCTCCCCTCCAGCCAACCCCCCCCCCACACACACACACACACACCATCGTCTCCACTGCTCGTCTTGGAATAAGACATTCTTGACTGCACGGCGGAGCTCAACCACGTGCACAACCACACTCATATATTAGGAGAGCTCCGACGCTGTTCGTACCACCTGCAAGATCTTTTGTAAGTACTAAAACTCTTTTACCTTGATATACGTCTGGAAGTTAAAGTGGTTTTTGTAGTAAATGTTGCTTTGACTACATGCGCCTTTATTTTTTAGGCAGGAGAAGAGAGCGAGCCAAAAAGCACGAGGACGACTTCTGTGTACCCACTCTCATTGCGAAATGGCTTGCTTGACGTCGTGCGCAGTGGAATTGTGGCCTAATGGTGAGAATTTAATTTTTCGTCTTTGGTGAGATGAACTCACTAAAGATTCACTACTTTGGCTAACAGCGGGTTTGAACTCATATTAATTGAGATAGGATGCATTCGGGAATATGTCCTTTACCGCTTATGCACGACGGAAATCAGAACCGCTTAATTAATTTTCCACTGCAGACTAGTTGGTAAGGATATGTGTAATACTTCCGTAGTGTTTCTTTTTGCCGTCTACTCTTGCAGACTCAATAGAAAATCCGCAATTACTGGTTAAAGCTTTTGCCCAAGTTCTCTCGCAATGAAAAAGGGCATTACTCTGGACTATCAGACTAGTATTTTTGTGTGGTTTTCAAGTTGCAGTTTCGAATCCAACTATCGCATGCATGCGAAGCAACTAAGGTAAAACAAAGGTGCCCTGAGTTCCTTGCGTTCAGCGTATTTCGTCAAAAATCGCAAGCCGCATTTTTAACCCCATTAAATAAAACTAATCATAAATGTTGTTTTGACGTCCATGTGGAAGAGAAGCTACAACCTGTGCATGTTTACTGGAATAAAAAATTACCTCGCAATTTAGAGATACGAGTTATATTAAAACAAAATAATACATTAATCTGTTTTCAATATCACATTAATTTGCTTATCTCGCATTGAATATATTTACTGGGAGTGCGACACGACGCATTAAACTAAATTAAACAATTTGGTATAAGGGAAGTTTAATAAATTAAATTCCACTTTGTGCAACTAATGTGGTGCTGATTCTTAAGAATAAATTAAAAATTATCCTGTAAAATATGTTGCTAGTGTCTTCACGATGACTGTGTTTCACAAAATTCTGTGTTATTTAATCATTTTTGTTTTTGTTCTGTGATGGCCATAATTCAACTTACCATGACATCATGCATCTCTTTGCAGGCTTGGCGCTTCGTGAGGCCATCGTGCAAGAACTGGACGAGGAATTTCTTTGAATGCAGTCCAGCAGTCCCCTTGCAAGTGGAGTGCAACGATTACTTTGGATATGACTGATCAGTTCACTGGAGGACAGCTCCGTTGAGCGCTTTATGGATGCCTTAGCCGTGCCGCAGCAGCTTGCCGAGATGCTTTGTCCAACCTGATCGGCACGCACCAAACTTGAAAATAAATTGTTTTCCCACAGCCTCTGCCACCATGCTCTTGGGCCCCTTTTCTTTACTCCCCACGGTGGCTGGTGGTAGCGCAAACCATCCTGTGTGCGCTAGAAGCGTGATTCTTGTAACTCAAAGCAATAAACGGGTCTTTTTTCTGGAATTCTTTCGCAACCTCATTTATGAATATTTGCTAGGTAGAATGGTATGTATGTACATCCATCCACAGTGCCGGTCATTGGCGAGTGGGTTAATTGCATGTGCCAGCGTTCGAAAGCTGGATGCTATTATTCGAAAGCTGGAAACCATTATTCGAAAGCTGGAAACCATTATTCGAAAGCTGGATGCCAATATTCGAAAGCTGGCTACCATTGTTTGAAAGTTGGCTACCAATGTTTGAAAGTTGGATGCCAGTATGAGACCTTTGCTGGTCCATGCTGCAGAACGAACATCGGGACTGCGTTGGCCGCTTGATCGGCCGAGCGTTGGCCCAAAACTGGCGTGAAAGTAAGGCCAATGTGTGAAGTGGTAGCGCTCGGCCCAAATGCCAGTGTAGGACCGATGTTCGTGCCAAGTTTTGCCAACACTTGCGCGACGTTCGGCCAATGTTGTTGTGCTGCCTGGGTTGGCCACGACTTCCCGAATGAAGTTTGTCCAATCCGTACAGACTGCCGGACCGGGCTTACACCGCCCCCGGCTCCATTCAGAAGCTACCGTGTCGCTCATCCCTTTGGCTGTGGTGTACATGAGCCAAAGAACTTCACGCCGTGACATCTTCACATTGGGCCGGTCGGCGGTATCCATGAAAGCGAAGAAGCTGACCGTGGCCTGACGGCCGTGAAGGACAGCATCCACATTTTCTTGCGCCCTAACTAGGCCCAGAGTTGCCAGTGAGCATCCGATATTGGTTGTGCCACTCCTTAGCACATCCAACATTGGCCCTGGTTGTCCGTCGCTTTACCAGTATTGGCTGAGCCGTAATTAGATCCTGGCTATCATGGGCCAGGTTAGCCAGGATTGCCCCACTGTTTGCCATTGCTGGCTGTGCCATCATCGAATCCTGGCTATCATGGGCCATGTTAGCCAGTGTTCCACTCTGCCAGAATTGGCTATGCCATTTCCGGGAGCTGGCTATATTGGCCTAGGATTGCCACCGCTTATCCAGTGTTCAAAGTATACTGGCAAACGTTGGTAATCATTGTGTCATCCATTAAAATGGGTTCAAAATTATTTTTATTGTCGAGTACCATATCGGCAGTTCATAATTTTCCAACGCGCTGAAACATGCGAGTTCAAAGATTTGGTTTTATTTATTATTATATTTTAACCGAACACTTTTGCAGTTTGTGAGCAAAGCTACCCATGATTCCGTTGGAAAAGCTGCACTCTGGTTGCGCAGTGAGCAGCAATAATACGTTTAGGAGAATTGCGATCGAAGTCCTGTTGATCAGAATTAACGTTCTGATTACACCCGAGACGCCTTCAACAAAAATTGTCAACAGGCGCCTTCAACAAAAATCAAATAAGTTTGATTTGATTAAATTTTTGGAATAAAAAAATCACTTTTTTTATTCGCTCTAGGAATTCACTGCCGCAGTGCGCAGCTGCTGTCTGCTTCATGGCGATCGCGATACAAACGTAATAGATTAGCGCAAGTGCATTCGCCAAACCGAAATTGTGCTCAGTTTTGGCAACGTCCAGAAACGAAGCAGTCGCCTCGTAATTTCGAATTATGCGTTGCGCTCGTGAAATATTAGGCGGGTGCTTCATAAACGCACGCGGACACGTGCTAAGCGATTCCTACGCTTCCCTACCTCGTGCCCTGTGATCGCGCCTTTCCCGTGTTTTCTGATTTGCTATTTCCTTCCTTTTCTGCAAATCGTAGTGTTGGAAATTGTTGTTTTTGACCATTTTATTCTTCTGTTGCGTAATTTGCATTGGGGGCAATATAGCTCTTGCTCACGTCCTTGCATATTTACTCGCAAGTTTTTTTTTTCTTTCGAACATGACCTTTATAGATGAAAACCATCGAAAGTAGTTGCGAACCACAATTCAACATGCCTTTGTTTGTTTTTGCTTTTTTTGTGCGAAACTTCCACACCAACAAACAACTTGAGGATTCTTCGACGACCACTGAATAAATGGACTGACAACTGGCGTAGACGCATGTTAACCTAGCTTGTTTGGCGTATGTACGGTACATGAAGCTATGAAAGAGCGCGCATTCTGCTTGGATATTTTTTTTGCTTTATATTTTTGTTATTATGTGGTAACATTTTAAGCTATCTTGAACTAACAGAAGCCACATCATACGGCCCCACAAAATACGCGAGTGTCTGAAGTCGTTTTGGCGAAATTCATCTTGAAGCTCAAGTTCTTCACTTCAAAATTTTCGGACTTTTGCTGCAGCTTTGTAGCAATACTTTGACGCTTCCGCGTTTCCCATCCACTTCTTCCTTGTAGGTATTGCTTTCCGTACTGCCTGTGGCCATGCGACTCGTTCTCCAAAAATTCCAAACCCTTTTCACGTATTTTGACCCCTTTCCCTCTTTCTTTCAAGTCTTCCCATATCTCTCCACCTGTTCTCCAGCCGCGCCCTTTTTTTAGGTAGCGGGCTAATCCCCCACCCCGCGAAGCGCTTTTTTTTTCTTTTTGGTTGTCACTTCCTCAAAGCTATTTTCCCTCGCGCGCAGCTACGCGCTTCGCAGTTCGTGCACCCTTCCATGATCTCCCTGTCTCCACTTTCAGCTCGAGGACTTTTCTCTGAACCACAAAACCTGTGTAAAGGAAAATGACTCTATCCCCTCCAGCCAACCCCTCCCCCCCCACCCCCCACCATCGTCTCCACTGCTCGTCTTAGAACCGCGCGACGCATCACAATAAGGCATTCTTGACTCCACGGCGGAGCCCAATCACGTGCACGACCAACACGACGAAAATTCATGCACACTCGAGCTAGCACCGTTCATAGTCTGTGCACGCGAAAAGCCACGCTCATATATTAGGAGAGCTCCGACGCTGTTCGTACCGCCTGCAAGATCTTATTTGTAAGTACTAAAACTCTTTTATCTTGATATACGAGGGGGTACCCAAAAGAAACCGGACTTTTTTTTTTAAACCGATTTATTCACATTTTAAGTACAGGGCTTTAATCTCCCTCAAAGTACTCTCCACTTGCACTAATACACTTGTCTAATCTTTCATTCCACTTTTCAAAACATTTTTTAAATTCATCTTTTGGGATGCTTGACAGCGCCTCCGTCGTTTTTTTCTTTACCTCTGCAACATCAGCAAAACGCTTTCCTTTCATGTGTTTTTTCATTCTGGGGAACAAAAAATATCACAGGGGGCAAGGTCCGGTGAGTATGGGGGGTGAGGAACAGGGGTCATACCATTTTTGGTCAAATATTGTCGTACAGACAAGGCTGAGTGAGCAGGAGCATTGTCATGGTGGAGAAACCAGTCACCCGACTGCCACAAATCAGGCCGCTTCCGCCGCACACTGTTGCGCAATCTTTTCACAACTTCCAAGTAGAACGCCTGGTTAACTGTCTGACCCTGCGGAACAAACTCTGAATGCACGACTCCTCTCACGTCGAAAAAACAAATGAGCATTGTTTTGAGGTTTGATTTCACCTGACGAGCTTTCTTGGGGCGAGGCGAACTGGGAGTTTTCCACTGGCTTGATTGTTGCTTTGATTCAGGATCGTAAGCAAAGCACCAAGTTTCGTCACCTGTGATAATTTTTGAAAAAAGTTTGGATCATTTCGGGACTCTTCTTTCAAAGCACAACATGCTTCCACACGACCTTGTGTTCAGGAGTCAGCAGTCGTGGCACGAATTTGGCAGCCACCTTTTTCATTCCCAAATCTTCTGTCAAAATTCGCTGCACTGAACTCCAAGTCACTCCCGACAGCTCCACAATTTCTTCAATCGTGCGTCGTCGATCTTCGTTGATGATTGCACGAAGTTTTTCAACATTTTCTTGTGTTCTGGCCGTGGAAGGACGACCAGAACGAGGTTGATCATCAATTGACATTTCACCATTTTTGAAACGGGAAAACCACTCAAACACTTGACTTTTCCCCATAGAATCATCCTTGTACGCTGTTTTTAACATTTCAAAAGTTTCTGTACCATTTTTTCCGAGCAGAAAGCAGAATTTCACCGCCGCACGCTGTTCACAAAAACCAGCCATTGAAAAAACGACGCACACAGAAAACAGTTATCACTGTGAACGCAGACGACACTACTACGTCTGACCTTCAGCGGTACCACTCGGCTGGCTGACTCTCGAATGTTCACTCTCTGCGCTCCTAGAGGCAAAACACGGTACTACGAAAGCGCTGCCCACCAAAAAATTAGTCCGGTTTCTTTTGGGTACCCCCTCGTACGTCTGGAAGTTAAAGTGGTTTTTGTAGTAAACGTTGCTTTGACTACATGCGCCTTTATTTTTTCGGCAGGAAAACAGAGCGAGCCAAAAAGTTAGTTAGTTAGTTATATTGATTTTAATGGCGCAAAAGCAACTGAGGCTATGATGCGCCAAACACAAGGTTAGAGTTTTTGTTAAAGGTGAAGCTTTTTATACTTAGAGTTTGTTTAAAGCGCTGGCTTCCTTGAGAAACCTAAAAATACAAGAGATGTCAACCAGTGCTCGATCACCTAAAAGTAAAAAGCACGAGGACGACCTCTGTGTACCCTCTCTCATTGCGAAATGGCTTGCTTGACGTCGTGCGCAGGGGAATTGTGGCCGAATGGTGAGAATTTAATTTTTCGTCTTTGGTGAGATGAACTCACTGAAGATTCACTACTTTGGCTAACAGCGGGTTTGAACTCACATGACCTGAGATAGGATGCATTCGGGAATATGTCCTTTACCGCTTATGCACGACGGAAATCAGAACCGCTTAATTAATTTTCCACTGCAGACCAGTTGGTAAGAATATGTGTAATACTTCCGTACTGTTTCTTTTTTCCTTCTACACTTGCAGACTCAATAGAAAATCCGCAATTTCTGGTTAAAGCTTTTGCCCAAGTTCTCTCGCAATGAAAAAGGGCATTACTCTGGACTATCAGACTAGTATTTTTGTGTGGTTTGCAAGTCGCAGTTTTGAATCCAATTATAGCATGCATGCGAAGCGACTAAGGTAAAACAAAGGTGCCCTGAGTTCCTTGCGTTCAGCGTATTTCGCAAAAAATCGCAAGCCGTATTTTTAACCCTATCAAAAAAAACTAATCAAAAATGTTGTTTTGACGTCCATGTGGAAGAGACGCTACAACCTGTGCATATTTACTTGAATAAAAAATTAGCTCGCAATTTAGAGATACGTGTTATGATATTAAAACAAAATAATACATTAACCTGTTTTCAATATCACATTAATTTGCTTATCTCGCATTGAATATATTTACTGGGAGTGCGACACGACGCATTGGACTAAATTAAACCATTTGGTATAAGAGAAGTTTAGTAAATTAAATTCCACTTTGTGCAACTAATGTGGTGCTGGTTCTTAAGAATAAATTTAAAATTATCCTGTAAAATATGTTGCTAGTGTCTTCACGATGACTGTGTTTCACAAAATTCGGTGTTATTTAATCATTTTTGTTTTTGTTCTGTGATGGCCATAATTCAACTTACCATGACATCATGCATCTCGATCGTTGCAGGCTTGGCGCTTCGTGAGGCCATCGTGCAAGAGCTGGACGAGGAATTTGTTTGAATGCAGTCCAGCAGCCCTCTTGCAAGTAGAGTGCAACGATTACTTCGGATATGACTGATCAGTTCACTGGAGGACAGCTCCGTTGAGCATTTTATGGATGCCTTAGCCGTGCCGCAGCAGCTTGCCCAGATGCTTTGCCCAACCTGATCGGCACGCAAAAAACTTGAAAATAAATTGTTTTCCCACAGCCTCTGCCACCATGCTCTTGGGCCCCCTTTCTTTACTCCCCAGGGTGGCTGGTGGTAGCGCAAACCATCCTGTGCGGGCTAAAAGCGTGATTCTTGTAACTCAAAGCAATAAACGGGTCTTTTTTCTGGAATTCTTTCGCACCCTCTATTATGAATATTTGCTAGGTAGAATGGTATGTACATCCATCCACAGTGCCGGTCATTGGCGAGTGGGTTAATTGCATGTGCCAGCGTTCGAAAGCTGGATGCCATTATTCGAAAGCTGGAAGCCATTATTCGAAAGCTGGCTACCAATGTTTGAAAGTTGGCTACCAGTATGAGACCTTTGCTGGCCCATGCTGCAGAACGAACATCGGTACTGCGTTGGCCGCTTGATCGTCCGCACATTGGCCCAAAACTGGCATGAAAGTAGGTCCAATGTGTAAAGTGGTAGCGCTCGGCCCAAATGCCAGTGTAGGACCGATGTTCGTGCCAATTTTTGCCAACAGTTGACCGACCTTCGGCCAATGTTGTTGTGCTGCCTGGGCAACTGTATCTTTCTCTCAGTTTTTGTTTCTTTACCACTACCCCTCTGTAATGCTACTGATCCTGATGAGTAACATTAATAAATAAAGCATGACATGTAAGCTTCGCGCACAAAAGATTCATTCACTAATATTTTCTCCTTTCTGTGAATAACGGTTTGGAGGCAGTCTAAAGACTCGTATGGCACTGACGTGAAGGTTCATTTTTCACTGTAACAAGGTTTCGTACCGTAGAGCACAGGGTAGCGCTTGTCGTGCGTCGTTCTTCCGTTGTGTTTCTCATTGTAGGCGGTATTGTTTGCTTTCTTAAGTACTGTGCACGATCTATTCTCTAATCTATTTTCTAATTCATCTTTCATATTACCAGTTCCAAATTCAAGCCTTCTGCAGGATTTGAAGCACCTATGCTAATATAAGCACACAGCCGATTTTAGCCCCAAGGAGCTGAGGACTCATTCTATGCATATGTAAATGTAAACAGCTAATCTATCGGTACTATTGTTAATTGCATTTTCTATTTTAAATTATTTGTTGTTCTTATATTCCGTGCCACAGTGCGGAATGTCTTAATTTTGGTTTGTATTATAGTGTAAACAGATACTGTACATCTGCTGTGAAAGTGTTGTTTACTTTCTCTTTTTCTTTACCGTAATGCGAGTTTAATGTGTATCTCTTATGTTACTTGCTGTACATTTCATGCTCTGTTAAAGTAGCAACTTGTTTTTCTTACGTTCACTACTGTCATGTAATGATCCCTTGGGCCTTGTCAAGCTGTGTGCAAAGCTTTTTGTCCAGGGTGACCATCCAGATTTTTCTGTTGAATAAAGTGCATAGATTGATTCATTCATTGATATGCAACTTACGAATGATTGGAAACGAGGGGAACATGTGCACGGGGCAGAAAGCGCGTGGTCTGCCAGGAAACACTGAGGTGGCCCCGAGAAGGGCCTTTAGTAAGGACGACAGCCGTATTGTGCCTATTCACTTGGCAATGACGACACGGCATGTGCAGTCCTCATGGTTTTGCTCGAGCAGCCGAAGCAGTCATCGGACGCGACCATGACGGTCGACATCTGATGTTTTTTATTCAAAAACACAAGGGAACATAGTCGTGCTGTATGCAGTGCGATCGCCTCGTGGTTACATTCACGGCGAACAATCGTCCGCCAACCCCGGCTCTTCAGACTGATTCAAGAAGCGACTGAAAAGAACAAAGGTGAACTGTACACAGGTTAGAACGCGACGAAACACAGCTAAGCGCTGCACTCTGTTAACCCCTGCATCGAGGCCCAGCGTGGGTCTTAAGGCCTATTTAGTTCAAGCGCGATAAGCCGCTAAAGAAACAGGCACACTGCACTGGGTGAATGCTGTAGCTAGGCCAAGCGGAATTCAGAACATCTCTAAAGCCGCACTGCACTCGATTAACCCGGCGACGAGGCCGAGCGCGAGACTGCATGCCCGCGATCTGCCAGGAAGCAATCAGGTCGCCCTTAACAAAGCCGTTTGAAGGAGCACTTCAACGTCGACCTACAGCGGAGTGGTGGCGCGGCGCGCAGTAGGCCCAGCACTGGTCCATCTTGTACCATTTTGCTCCACACTAACGACACCGGTGCACGACGTACACCTCTCCTGCTCTTGCCCTTGAAGCCGAAGCGATGCCTGGTCCGTAGATTTTGACGAGTATCGCGACGATACAAGTTACGTTACAAGCTCCGTTACGTTCGAAGCGCCGCAGTTTGGTGAATCCTCAATGCACGAGAAAACTTGCGACAATGTAGTTCAACCCTCACCTCGGAGTTGAGTATGCGCACGCCGGCAAGCGCGCCAGCGTGGCTGTCGGACGGCGGTTCAACTGGCGACGCCGGCGGTCCTCAAAGCGCAGTCTCCTGTAGTCAGCAGCCTCGTAGTGACGCGGCAGAACTTTAAATACCAGCACGGCACTAGCCACGTGCTCCTGCAGCAGCAGAACGAGGTCCCGTAATGTACAAGGCAAGTGGATAAGCGGTACAGCACTTCATGAAGCGAAATTTGAGATGATTATGTGTGTTTTACATAAAATGTGCACCTTTATGAAGCTGGTGATTTCTCGCGGGTTATCTCCGCTGTCGAGGTCGTTGCCGCCAACATACAAAACGACAAAATAGATACAGAACGACAAAAGCCCGTCTGTTCAATCATTCCAGCTAGGCTGACAGCGTCATGGCCGCCAAAGCTCAACGTGCATGTTCTCACTAACGGCGAAAGCCGCAAGCAAGAACTGCAGAGAGATTTCAGCTGGCTGTCGCCGACGAGCGCACCACGCACGAACGCCATTGCTGATCACGTCTCGAAACCCGCGCGGCTAGGTTCACGAAACGAATGGAGGTGGCTACTATGGAATATTCAGGGGAGAGGATACTGATCCCGACGTATGTTGGCCAGGATCACTTTTGGGGATCAGGGGAGAGGGAAGGTGTTCGGGTGACGTCCTCGGCCTTCCGAGGGAGGGTCTTGTAGCCGCACTGCCGCCGCCGCAACAACAGCTGGGGGGGGGGGGGGGGAGCCTCGGCGCACAGGGGGTGTGTGGAAGCACCGGGCTGGGGGAAGGAGCTTAGGCGCTCTAGGAGTTTGTGCAAGCGCCAGACAGCGAGTGGGGGAGGAGCCACGATGTACTGGGGGTGTGTGCAAGCATCGGGCTGGGAGAAGTCAGTCTTCTAGCACCTCCATATAGCTGTGCAGGACCGTGGGAGGCGCCGAGTGTCCAGGAGGTCGCAGGTCCAAGGGGGCTGCGAGTCCAGGGATCCGCAGATCTAGAGGAGGGTGTCCAGGCCGGTCTGGGACATCTTTGCGTGCTCGATGTCGCACGAAGCGTGGCCCAGCCACCGTGCCTGGTTCCGTGCCGAGTCCCATATATGATGTTCTGCAGATGGTTCGAAATTCGCGCGATGACCTCAAAACTCGGATGAAGGCCGTCCGTAGTAAGAACCCATCCTGTCGGTATCCGTTCGAGCCCATGGTCAATGTAGAAAACTCCCCTCGTGCGGCAGCAGTTCTTGCGCAGAAGGTCGTTAAGCCTGCAAGCCTCCCGGTTGCACCGCTCCACGAAACGCCGGTTACGACCTCTCGTGCGGCGATTTGGAGCTCGAGGCAACACCAAAGTTGCGTAAATTTTGCTCACGTTCAGCCGCTTCTTTTTGGTTGTGCTGATCAGCTGCCTTTACCACTGGAATGTCGTTTTTGCTGGCTGCTTTGAAATGTCGTTGGGGCCGACATGCAGAACTACTGTTGTCGAAAGTGAGGGACGAAGTTCACAATGTGCACTGCGGCTTCGACAGTGGCTCCATTTTGAGAAATAAAGGCGGGAGTACCGTTCCGCCTAGGATGAAAGTTATATGGATATGCTTACTTTGGGAGTAGCCGATTACTACTGTAGTGTTGGAATGCTTGGGAATTTCGAGGTGATGGTCTTCGCAGTGACTTTCTCAGGTGTCATGATCGTAATATAAGGGATGCCAAATTACCACTGCGAAATTATTCATAAATCACGGAGTCGATGTGAACGCAGTAAACAGTTTCGAACAGTGCTTCCCATTAGTCCCCTCAGTTATTTCATCAATAACCGTCTTGAGGCTCTTTGCTGGTATACATGTTCCTCCACCATGGCATGTTAGACCGTATTAGTTGTTCTCTGGGCTTCTCCCAATAAATGCAGACTTCATGAGCAGTTTTGTCGGTTATTTGTTATCCTTTTTCATTGTACGACCGTCACAGCATCCCTGTTTGGAAGTTTGATATTCTTGGTTTTAAATACCCCTAGCATGTGGTCTTGACATAGCGCGCATCCATCTCAGCATCCATGGGATATTGAGCGGTACATGCAACATGGCATTATTTGAAAAAGTACATGGTGCAAGGTCATAGCAGCGTTTCTATGTACACCTCGAAAGGAACTGTCTAGTATTACCTCGAGCAGTTGTGTCAGAAGGTGGCCAGCTAGCACTGCCAAAATGACGGAACGGTTAATGTGCTGCTCAGGCCCAGACGAACGTGTCCCGTCCACAGCACAGCACATTGGAACGCAAGTTACCTTAAGTATACACTCACAGGAGAGTTCAACTTGTTGCCCTGCATTTATGAGGTTCTCTTGAATTGGTTTTTGCTGTACATGCCCATTATAAGAAACCTTCGGTGTGCAAAGTGTTCCAGAGCTTATATGCGTATATGACACTGCACGGATGTCAGTAAAGCACACCACGGCACGAAGCTGCATGCATAAAGAATAATCAGTCTGCGACATGAACAATAGTTGTTTCAGACTGCATGTTTATTCAGTTTTTAAGAAGAAAGGACTCCACAAGTTCGTTGTCCGTGGTGCTCCTAAGCGAAACTGCATCTGCTTATTGGTCCATGAGGTGCAAGCACCAGTTCTGTAGACTGTGCTTGTCACTCCACTGCACTACAGCAGGCCCCCTATCCGCCACCTGGGGACCGCGCTCTCTAGCAGGCAGGTTCTGCCGAGAGTACCACTGCATGGTCTGGTTTCCCAGCCGTTGAAAGGATAGGAAGGTGGAAACGTGAAGCACACAAACACATAATTAGGGCACATAAACAATGGAGCTGACCAAGGTACAAACATAATTATGGCACATAAACAATGTGCTGGCCAAGGTGATATTCGGCACAGCCCAGAGATCAAGAGGAGTGGCATATACATTAGCAACATTCCCGGAAAAGGATATGCACACGACCGCATTGTGGGCTGCAACACCTGCATACAGCTTCACAGCAACCTTTGCCACAAGCCTGAAAAGAAACAGAGGCACAGACAGACAAAGGGATGAAACAAATGAAATGTCATCAGGCAGGGCACACGCAAGACATGAAAACCTACAAGCAACGTTCACACGACAGACTGACATACACATCTACACGCGATGAGAGCTCTGCAGCCAGGCCAGGGCACCAAATGTGGGCGAACTGAACCTGGGCCATCTAAGCGGCTCTGAAAGGGTCCCTTGAGCCAGGCACAGGCCGGAACATGACGAAGGCGACACAGGCCCGGTCAAAAAATCCTTCAAAGTTCCTTCAGGGAGCCAACAGGATTCTTGACTGTCACCTCTACATGCACCTGATGGTCCTGAAGGAATCTGCATGGATGCTCTGTTTGCAATGGCGCGACTCTGACGGGGCTGAAGGCATCTCCATTAGCAGCTCTGTTTGCACCGGCGCGGCTCTGACGGTTTGAAGGCATCTCCGTCAGCCGCTCTGTTTGTACCGGCGTGACTCTGATGGTGCTGAAGGCATCTCCGTCAGGAGCTCTGTTTGCACCGGCGCGTCTCTGATGGTGCTGAAGGGATCTCCGTCAGCACGTCTGTTTGTACCGGCACGAGCTCTGACTGTGCTGAAGGCATCTCCATTAGCAGCTCTGTTTACCGGAGTGACTCTGACGGTCCTGCAGAAATCTGCATGCAGCTGCTCTGTCTGCGGGCGACGTAAGCTTCGACCGTCACCGGCATAGCTGCGAATCGCTTCGGGAAAGTTATAATACTGGCAAGAAGCTTAATTGTACGTTTTAATCGGTTTGTGTAGCACACACCTTGTACCAGCACAACCGCTCACCGGTGGAGATTTATTTGGCCAGAAAGCAGCTTACGAAATTAGCGGGGACATATCTGAAACACACGTACGTATGCTCAAACACATACAATATTCGTGCAAATTGCATGATTCTTGCAAGCACGCATTAAGTATATGTGAGCTGCGCGCCCTTCCGATAGTGCCTGAAAATTCTTTGCACGGAGTCCATGAATCGCTGTAGAGCTCGCGTTCTCGATCATATGCTTAGCTTTCAAGGATCATCCGGCCGGCTTCACTCGATCCTGGCTCATTTTCGGCAAAACTGCACACATATCATATATCAATATTGGACGGTAAACGTTGTCTCGTAGTGAACTTGACAACTGATGCGTACCAACCAAGCGGTTCGCATAACTGAAGTACTTCTGCGTTTCGTGCGAAGCATGCAAAGACGGCCGGCCGCTATTCGGCTTTGCTGACTTTTCTTCACTCGTCCTCGGCGCAGACGATTCCAGGCGCACGGCATAAACTACGGCCAGGTGAAAAAAAATGTGTGTTAGCTGCGCAGTTAATTTTAATCTAGGGAGAACCATCAATTGAGGCGAATGAATTTTTAAAAGGTGCTGCACAATTAATTCTAGCTTAACGCGTTTGTGCGCGTTGCGCGCAAAAAGTAGAGCAAATGTGGTATCGGTACGTACGTCGATCATACTTCATACTCAAAACTGATTATGTTCGACCTTTCCGCTATGCATATGCTGCGCACCGCGTGCAGTGAACCCGCCCGCTATCAGGGCAGATCTGCCTATCTGATAGCCAGTACACGTACGCATGTTTGTGTGCGGCATACACCGGCCAGGAACTGCGCCAGTCGGAATTAACTTTTTCTACTACGCATAGCCTTCCCTCGATCCTCGATCATCCTTTCAGCAAGGTGGAGACGCTGCATGCATGCTCGATCGTCCAGAGCTTCCTCGATCGGGCAACGAAACCAGTGCCCATATTCTACGCGGGAGCGCGCGCCCGCACCGATTTTCGTAGTCACGAGGAATTCATACGCCAGCGCACCTTTCAGTCGGGGATTAAGGTGACTGAATGCAGCGCACAGCGCTATAAGCGCGGCAAAGACGTGCAGCGAATTGCTCGCGCTGAACGACAGCGCAAATATTTTTTTTTTTCCATGGCGCGACGTTTCTGTTTAAATAATTTTCACCAAGCAGGAAAGCGCCCTGCACTTGCATTGACTGTTGAAGCCAAGCGCAGTGAGTACACTGAAGTCCCCTCGAGGCATCTGTGTTGTCATGAGAAGCCGCACAACTCATGTGCGGCTCTCCTTCAGTCTTTATCTCCCAAACTCCCCTCCCTACGCAGAGTAGCATGCCAGCGATATTGAAACACCGGCTAAATTCTCTGTATTTCATTAAAGAGTCTCTCTCTCTCTGGCGATGTGTATCGTTGAAAACATTAAACTCGCCCACCTAGCACCGCGATGTCAAGTGAACATATTCCTTGACGCTGGATTCATGATCTCTATGCAGTTAATTCCCAGCCCCCTGTATGTCACACTAAGTGAATGGGGATTAACCATCACATCACACCAATTGGCCAGCTCCACTGGCTGGAGGACCTTCTTTGAAAGGCATTTGCGTAAAAATTCTTCGTATCACTAGGGTATACGGCAACTTAATTGACAGCAGTAACAGAATTTTGGTTCCCGGAACACACCCATGGAACATGTAACGCTGCATCAAAAATAAGTGCAGCCAGTTTTGAGGCTTTGAGGTTTTGAGGATTGTTCTCGCAATCACTCTCCGAAGGTACCATTCCAGACGACTGGGAAGTGGGGAAGGTCGTTCCCGTCCACAAATCAGGTAGTACTGATTCACCTCTTACTTATCGCCCCATTTCATTAACAAGTGTACCGTGCAAAATCATGGAACATGTCATTTACTCTCAAATCATGCAATCTTTGGATTCAAATAATTTCTTCCATCCATCACAGCATGGATTTCGCAAGGGGTTCTCCTGCGAAACTCAACTAGCCATTTTTCTACATGATATTCACGCCAACCTTGATACTAACCTGCAAACTGACTCCATTTTCTTAGATTTCGCTAAGGCATTCGACAAAGTACCTCATCAACGCTTGCTTCTTAAACTCTCCCAATTGAAGTATACATCCGAACATAATTGCATGGATTAAAGCTTTCCTCACGCATCACTCTCAGTCCGTCGTCATTAATAACCAACTTTCCAACCCGCTTCCAGTAACCTCTGGCGTCCCACAGGGTTCTGTTCTCGGTCCTTTGTTATTCCTCATATACATTAATGATTTACCCCAGCATGTCTCTTGTCACATCCGCTTATTCGCCGATGATTGCGTCATTTATCGCTCAGTGACTAACCATTCTGACCAAGAATCCCTTCAGGCAGACCTGCGCCATGTGCAAGACTGGTGCTACCAGTTGGTGATGATGCTCAACTCTAACAAATGCAAGTGCATGTCCTTTCCCCGCCGTCGAAATCCTCTTGTTTTCAAATACACAGTCTGCAATTCCCCAGCTGACCTCGTCCAGTCATATAAATACTTAGGAGTCACCATTTCTAATGATTTATCTTGGCGTTTGCACGTGACTAACCTGATATCATCTGCTAATAAAACACTAGGTTTCTTAAAACATCACCTACGGGAAGCCCCACAACACGTAAGACTACAAGCGTACATCTCATTCATTAGAACTAAACTTGAATACGCATCACCCATCTGGAGCCCTTATCAAGAATATTTAACACACGCTATCGAATCTTTTCAAAACAGGGCTATCAGATTCATGCACTCCTCATACTAGTACGATGTCAGCATATCATCCCTCAAATCGTAGTCAGGTCTAGCTAATCTTTCTAGTCGCCGTCGCATAGCCAGTCTTGTCCTGTTTCACAAGTTCTTTTATTCACCACTAAAACAAGAACCATACATTTGCGCACTTCCACAATGTAGGTCCCACCGCATCGGTCGATCATTCTCTTCCAAGTTTTGCGTCCACGTGGCCGTACCACTGTTTTTGCCAACTCATTTTTTTCTCGTGCAGCAGCTGACTGGAACGGCCTTCCCCATAATATTACTGCCATAACATGTTCATCATCATTTTCAAGCACTGTTGATTCCTGCATTTCGTAAACCCCACCCCTTATGTAACACCCTGGAAAAGGGTCTTTAAGGAAAATAAAGTGATGTGATGTGATCTACAAACATGATTTATTACACACACTAGGCCACAACAACAAAGCAGAGGGAGTAATAAATGTTGGACAGGAACGTGCATTATTCTTTACACTTAAAAGCAGCAAACATTTTAAACACATGAAAAAACAAGGATGACAAAGCATCATACTATCAGGCTGCAAGGCCAGGTATATCCTTATGTCTAGAGACCAGATTTTAGGCAAATGCCTATTTTTTTCAAGGCATCATAGGCGCACCATTTTTACATATGAGCATGAATTAGGCGTTCACGACATGTTTAATACACATTTGATGGTGCCATAAATGCCTATTTTGGGCGTCAGCGCCTATAAATGCCGATTTCCAACGTTGGTGCCTAAAAATGCCCTATTTTGAAGAAAATGGCCCTGATATACGTTGTGGTTTTGTTTTCAGATTCTCTTTGTTTTCGAATCCATTTCGGTTTTGAGTTGAACCCACACATGGCAACATTAAATGACTTCGTCACTTGGGTGTGGTGAACACTACTCCAACGCCGACTGTGTAGACAATGTCAACCACATCAGCCAAAAATATCGAAATAACCTTTTTCCTGTTTCTGCCGTTTTGTAGTTACAGCTTGTAAACTCTGGCCGTTAAAATGGTAGTTGACCAGATGGTGCTACATTTTGGAAAGTACATGAAGTACGTAAGTTTCGTCCACATAATTCCCAGTGGGTTCGAGTTGACTGCAAATTGTTCCATAAGCTGGCTGGATAAAGTTTAACTGGATAAAATTTGCCATATTGGTAATCTGCCTTATGATCATTCCTTGTGCCTCATCTGCATGTCATCCTAATCAAATAGCCTTTGGCGGCAGTTTTCTTGGAGTAGGCCGCACTGGACAGCTGAGAGCCGTGCCAGTCGTGCGTGCATACGGAACACATTCATGCACTCAAACAATGTTTGATGCTTGTATGAATATCACTCTTTTGGCGTCACTCCTATGTCATATTATCTCAACCCTTCAATCGAAATGGTTTCCTACAAGCACACTTCTGTAACATCTGTTGGTGTGGAGCGTTCCTTTTCAGCTTACAAGCTTGTTCTCAATGACAAGAGGCACAATTTTGAGCCCACCAACATGGAGACGTTGCTTGTGTGCTACTGCTTTCATGACTTTAGCAGTGATTACTATATGAACGGTGTTTATTTATTATGAATCCCCAGTGGATGTACGTAGGCCCGTGCTGAACTATATAATTATTTTCGGCATATAAAGCATCACCAGCACTAAGCGGCTACATTTTTAGCATCTCGTTCTTGTGGTTTCCAGACCCTTTTAGTAGCAAGCACCATTTTAAGTCCGCGTGACTTCCGACACTTGGAGCCACTAACTATAAAACGCAGTTTACACAAATGGCGACACATTTATTAATGTTAAAGCACCGCGCATGCCTGCAATAGATAAGTTTAATTCCTATGAGGATGACTCTGAACACATGTCGGATGCTTTAAAGTCACATTTGCGTCAATTGCTAAATGCATGGCCTCTTGTTTTACTATTGTGCACGACAAGCAAATTGTTTGTTTCCAGGTATGCCAACGCATTTTAAAAGGCTTTGTAACCATCTCTTTTGCTCTGCTGAAGCATGCGTGTTGTACGAAAAGCTTCACGACAGCTTTAAAAAGAGTGCTTCTAAGGTTCGCACACAATGGTTAAGATCTCAAATCATTCCGGCTGTTTTTACTTTATGGCAGATATTGCGTGCTGATGTTCGGATCTGATAAGTGCAATTTTGATGCAGTTTATAGTGCCTATTTTTCTTTTTAGGTGCCTAAAATCAAATCTTAACCACCTATTTTTGGCGCCTAAAACATGCCTTCTTGGTGCCTAAAAATCCGGCCTCTACTTATGTCTTATAAATCCCATCAACAGACTTTGTCAGCATACATGGCAATGTGTTCTCTCTTGCATTATTTGCACTAAATACTTTGAAGCATAAATGTTCCAAGAATAAAAGAAACTTTGAGATTAGTGTAATATTGTCACGTAGTTGTGATGGCTGCAGTTTGGCAGTCAGGTAGACAGCAAAACGGCTTCCAAAGAAACACTGTTGGGCTGTTTCACACCCACAAAGAACTGAACGACTCGGCAGCGGTGTAGCAACAAGCGTGCTTGGCGGTCGTCGAAGACAATGCCTGCCGCTTGTGGCCGTGCTGAATTTATAACTGACGACGAACTTTTGACAATGTGACAATATGGAGCAACCTCCCGTCACAATCTGAAGATTGGTGTAATTGCTGCTAACTGCAATGAATTTCATGGCCACAAGTTTGAAAAAAGTTAAACACACTGAAGAGCTACCTTAAAGGAATACAAAAATAAAAATACACTGAAACTACCTTCATGAACTGCACATCATACATCACTACCAGATCAATCTCTTTCCTTCTGGTTGGGCACTTCACACAAGTATGAAACATTATTAATACTAAAGAAAACACATTGCAGAGACACATCATCAAGGGAGTGCAAACAATTATTCTGATCAGCCGGTGGGTGCTGACACTGCATGATATGTAGGACATCAAATACAAGTGGTGAAACAAGAAGCCTTTGGGAGTGAAAATATATACAGCCTGCAATCTCATAAGTTCCAAGTACATAACAATATGAGCCGTCTACCATTTTAACATAACAAGAGCTGGTCTTTTTTGGAGTCAAATAATCCGAACTGTGTATAATAATGCTGCCAATTTGTGCTCGTAAGTACCTAGACATCTGAGGAATGCAGCCAAAGTGTGAATTGAAAATCATTTTTAGCTGCTCGGGAAATGAAGGAACAGGGTGTGGCACACCTAGAGCACATGTCTGGTAGCTGTTTGTGTGCTAAGCGCCAATATTTTTCTTGGCAAAAGCCAAATGAGCTGGGAGCTCCAAATTTCTTTCTGAGCTTCGATAGCACTGCTGCATTATGCACCGTTCAGCGACCTGCATAGGCACCAGCTTGGCTGCTGACACAAGCCGCAGTGCACGGCCAATCCCATCTTCAAAAGGAACCGTGGACGCACCCCATAATGGGCCAAACATGCGCGTAGCCTTAGAAAGGTGCAGCAGCTGGTGAACATTATATGCCATAGCTGCCTCACCATAGAGCCTCGCTGCTATCCCTAGTAGCACAGTATGTAACTGCAACGTTGCCACAACATTGCCAATGTTGTACTATGTTGCGCTAACATTCTTCAACATTAGATAATGTTGCTGCAATGTTACCAAGCAACTTGCTGATAACGTTGCTCTGAAGTGGTCTTTTCACATTGCAGCAATATTGTCAAATGATGAATAAATGTTGAACCACATACGATGGCATTGCTATAACATTCATGCTATAGGTTAATCTGCCCTCTCTGGCTATTTCTGAAGCCCAAATAGAAAAGTCGGTACCAGATCACTTCCCCTCACCGTGAGAGTATTAATTTGTTTATTAATTTTTACTTCGATTGCAAGTTTGCATGTGGTGTGTATGCAAATGGTGACACTAAGGTAGAAAGATATATTTCTATCTGAAATATTTTTAAACAGCTGGAATTACTTTGTTTTTAATTAAAGAGGCAGACAAAATTAAAACTGCCGAAGAAATTTAGTTCTGGTTTCACTGACGCCCTGCAGTCTAATGGTCCAAATCCAAACCGCGGCTACTCGCGGCCGCGCCGAGAGACAAATTCCAATCCTGCGGCGTGCGCTGGTCCGAGAACTCGCGTGTCAGCGGCAGTCATGGCAAGATTTTCACGTTTTTTGTTCTTCTAGTACAGTTTTTTGGCGGTCGTCGTGCCCGCACTGCTGTGTTTCGTTGTGGTTTCACTGGAATTCAGCTGAAACAACAAAGGCTTGCCCAGAGGATGACCTCAATGGTGAGTGATTTCTAGACTTGCATTGTTGTGCTGTGACCTGTGTTGGTTGGCACAAAGCCAGTAGTGTATATATGTTACCCATGCCCTGCGTGATAGTTTGATAAAGTGCTACATTCGTTGTATCATGAAGAGAATGAAGTGTTCGCTAATCGAGGTGTCATTTCGGCAACGACGCCGAAGAACAGCAGAGGCTGTTCACGACGAACTAGAAAACTGTTTTCGTCAAGGGTACCCACGATGGCGAGAGCCGGCTTTTGCGGGTACGCATCACGAAATGCTACCCTGTTTGGCAGTTGTCAGTCTTGATAATGGTCATGGCAGCAGATTGTGCGCAACAGGAGCAGAACAGTTTCAAGATGCCTTTTCATCGCATAATGTTATTTTATCCTCTTTATCAGCGCCGGTCGAGGACGCAGTTGAAAGCCGCAGTTCTCACTTGTCAGATTTTAGCACCGCTAGCAGCATCCCTGACATAGAAAGTGCAACGTAAGAGTTGTCGCGAATTTCTGACAATGAGGAGTTGGTGGGTTATGAAGATAGGATGACACCTGAGTCTGGTTCCGCTACTCAATGTCTAGAGCACGACTTGCGCGTGTGGGCAATTAATAGCCAATTGCCTGCTTCTCACCTGCATTCCCTGCTTAAAGTGCTGAAGCCATACCATCCAGAGTTACCCACGGATTCTAAAAAATTACTAAAGACGCAGAGGCATAGTGATCCAGCAGTGATGAGCGATGGTCATTACCACTACTTTGGAATTTTTCGTTCTCTGGAAGAACAAGTTGTGCATGTTCCTTAACGTCTGCACTTTGTGCGAGGGCATTACACCAGTTCTCATGCATTCTACTGGAAGATAGCATAGATCCAGCGACATTGTAAGCAAGGAACCAGAATTTATTCTTTCACTTAACACTGACGCTGCTGCATCATGCCAGTAGTGTAGTATTTTCCCTCTCATTCTTAATCAGATGTATACTCTTATAACCAACATTTATGGGACTGTGCAGCGATTTGCACCAAGGGTAAGAAAAGTGAAATATTCATTGGAATTCAATCATCCTTCATCATCATCAGCCGGACTATACTCGCAGCAGGGCGACAGCCTCTCCCATATTCCCCAAATTAGCCCTTTCCTGTGCTAGCTGCATCCACTTGACCCCTGCACCCATCATCAGTTTGTGATCTAGCTTATGTAGCCCACGAAGAATCGGCCGTTAGCAACTATGCCTTTCAAATTGTGCACAGCAGTGAGGCTGAAAAAGACTATAGGCTGGGCCTGCCCTCTTCGCTCAGTTTACTTTGTCGGCCACCTGCCATGGCACAATTGAGGGAAGACAAAGGGAGTGATGTGCAACCACCTCCAGCCGCGTCTTCATCTACAAACGCCCTTGTGGTTTTAAGCAATTGAATGGCCGTCCCCATGGCTGACACCAGTAGGTCCGCTTGTAAGGCAGGATTCAAGCCAGACAGCAGCACTGGCCATTGCTGTGAGATGCGGGAATGGGAATTTTTGTTTGTATATTATTTGCTTGCTTTTGAGGAATTTTAGTTGGCATGAATAGTCGATGTCTTTTTTGTAATGAATGCATTTTTAGCCACTTTCAGAACAATTTGTTGCTCAGGCTGTTAAAATATGCTCGCGCTGCCAGGGAAGGGCGGATTTTTTTCTCACTATTTTGGTTTGAGCTAAGTGACTGGACATAAGTTCTTTGTACAGAGCTGTCCAATGTCTGTGCTCATTGAGGATTGTAAAAGATTTGTTATTAGACGTGTGCCCACCAAGATGCTTATATTAGGAAATTTTTGGTTCTTTCTTTTTTTTGCAGGGATGCAGCTTTGCTTGTCACATCATGAATTAGAAGAGACCATCATTGTGAGCAGCTGGAGGCTACCAGAAGATAAGCATATTTTAGACGTGCTAAATTGTTCAGGCAAATGTTGAGAGTACTTTAAATTTGTAGTTTTCCAGTGCAACGGTGCATGACCAAAGAAGGGAAGAAGGATACTTGAAGAAAACAGCGCAGCAACAGGGACAAGAGAGAAGATGAGACAGGTGCTGACTAGTAACTGAAGGTTTATTGAAAAGGAATGCATAAAATATACTCTCTTCGCAACCAAGAGCGTGCATGAGCTGCGCAAACAACACTGATAACCTGTCAACTTCAGTCATGGTGGTCAGGATACAATAGTTCACAATCATTAACAAGGACGGATGGCCGTTCATGGCTGTGAACTGTTGAATCTTGACCACCATGACTGAAGTTGATAGCTTATCAGTGTTGTTCGCACAGCTCATGCACGCTCTTGGTTGTGAAGAGAGTATATTTTAAGTGTTCCTTTTCAATAAACCTTCAGTTGCTAGTCAGCACCTGTCCCATCTTCTTTCTTGTGCCTGTTGCTGCGCTGTTTTCTTCAACTTGCCGTTTTACTGAAGTTGGGAAGAAGGATAAAACACAGCACTCACTGACAACTGGTTATTTAACGGCGCAGACACTGCTTAAATGCCTTCAGACCAGCGGAGCAGGAAAAAAACAAACTTATCACACCTTTATCATCAAAACTATGAAAGAAACATCATTTCTGTGTTATATGATACAACTGAAGTATTGCTCGCACATTGTGAACCAGCTTTTTTAATATGATGCGTCTCTGTCCCTTCACAAGTGGCTTGCTTCTGCTAAGGATCTTCACACTTGAAAATCTCTGTACAATCACTGCAGTGCTTGACAAGTTTGGAACCTGTCCTCATTCTTTAGATCTCCTGCATGCAGTTTGCATTTACGGGCCTGTAGCATTTTGCCTCCATCGAAATGCAACCACCGCGGCCAGGATAGAACCCGTGTCTTAACAGGCCAGCAGCCGAGCACCATAACCACTGAACTGCCGTGGCGGCTCATGTATGTGTGTGTGTTCCGTAGGGCTGGAAAACTATGAACTTAAATCAGTGATGCTAACCAGGCCAACAACTAACTCTGCTGTTCATAATACCTCTGCTCCTTGTTCCTAAATGGCCAATTAGGTGGCACTGCTACTTTGTTTATTTGTTGCAATTTTGTGCACAAAATGAATGTCTTATATTTCGGAAACACAAAGTCCAGGTGGTGTATGTTTGCAAGGTGTGCTATTGTTGTGTAGATAGTTTACTGAAGTGTTTTGTATTTCTAACATGCCAGTTGAGAGGTGTGTGTGCATTTTCATGCTATGGTAATGTGCCTAGTAACTGTTTAAAACATTAGCTCTGGTTCTTGTTCCTGAGTAGCTCACATGTGTGCTGCTCATCCCTTTTTTCTTAGCTAAGCTACTTCATCAAATTGCATGTTGTAGGTGTCACCATGCATGTATATCTTAGAGCTTAAAGTAAGTGCTCTTGGAAGTCATCTTAAGGTGAATTCGCACGGTGGACTGAATTGCAAATCTTGAGGGTGAACTGTGCATTATGTGGCTTGACGTCACGAATTGACGCCAACCAATTGGTGTCTGCAGATGGAAAGAGGAGGGCGTTTTTTTTCTATTAGGACAAGATCTGCTGTTTTCATCTCATGTGTGAATGCTTTCAGCATGCGGACACTGCCTTTACTTGAGGTGATGCTAGAGATCTTTTTGCGACCTCATCCGTTGTGTGAATATACCGTAAAAACCCGCGTATAATACGAACCCGAATATAATACGGGGCTAAGATTTAGAGACGCGAAATGGGAAAAAAAGTTTCACCCGCGTATAATACGAGTAACACAAGCTCATAGAAGACATTTATTCAAATCGCATCCCGCACTTCACTTCAATTACTTTGTTCTTCAGTAGCGCTTTCTTCGAACATTTCTTTGTCCGACAAATCATCCCAAATGTACTCATCTTCCGTGCCATCGAGGGCGTTCGAGATGCCGCACTTCTTAAGCCCGCTTCAGCCGCCCGGTTGGCGTCACTGCAGGCTCACCTGAGCGCATCCACTCTGCGTAGCACCGCCTGACTGCGTCCTTGAACGGTTTGTTTACACAACCATCAAACGGCCGCGAAAGCTTTGTCGCATTCCGCTGCACGCGAAAAGGGCTTCTTTCTGTTGTGGCCATCCACGAATGCTTCCTTCGACGACACCAAACTGCCTCCCGGCCGCACCGTTGCCGATGTTCTCCGCAGCCAAAATCGCTTGAAAGTAGCCGAGTACTGTTTTCGAGACCGTGACATCGTGCTCTCTAAAACAATATCCACTTCACGAAGCGTGCCTTACATGCTAGCACGTGTGTTGTCAACAGGCGCACGGCACACCGTGACCCCCCGGCGCACCCAACGGATCAACAAAGAAACGACGTCGTGACGTCGTTTGTCGAGAGTAACGAAGCCAAGCCGTAGCCACGCGCCAATAGCGAAGCGAAGCCATAGCCACGCCGCAAAAACGAAACCAAAACATCGAGCAACTTCGAAAATTTTTGTTCGGATCCGCAAATAGTACGAGGCGGAAATTTAGGACGCTAATTATGGGAAAAAACCTCGTATTATACGCGGGTTTTTACGGTACCTTTGATGTGCATTTTGGTGTAAGGACATGAACTCTAACTATACCTAATTCACAGAACTGGCCCCAGCAATGACATCCATCAATGGGGCTAGTGGCAGTGGGCCAGACGAGTTTGGTGAGCGAACCTTCTTGTGATGCATGCCATTTTTTATTTTTCATAATCAAATCGGCCTAAGAAAATGTTCACTGCAAACAAAGGATTTGTCCAATGAGCGCCTGTTAACCCTGTCCTGTGCCACTTGAGGGCGCCTTATCCCCTGAAACTTCTACTCTCATCCTTCCACCATCTCTGCTGTGCCCCTAACTTTGACTGTATGTGCTACATTGACCTTTCTTGAAATTGGTTACATACCCTTCCCAGGCCCCATTTCTTTCTGTACTTTTTATCTCTACTTTGTGTCGCTCTCCTACTCTACTGTGTGATTACATCTATACCTTTCGATAGCTTGCCGTCCTGCCTTCAGTTGCATTTCAAGCCTTTTCATTAAGCTTCATGTTTCTTTCCCATAGTTATCTAATAATTAAAAGCTTTTTAATTGATTGACATCCCCTTTCTTATGAATTAACAAAATATATTAGCATTATTCTGGTCGTCTGGTACATTCAAAGTTGTTAGGCGTTGTACCGTGTACAGGTTGAAAAGTTTTCTGGCACAGTGTTCCTGCTGTCCTTCAGCAGATGCGCAGTTAATTGAACCTGACGTCTTTTTTTTTCTTTTTGCATTGCCTATGAGGCTTGCTGTACTGTCCCTTTCATTTTTGGCAGGATATGCGATTTTTCTGAACTGCTCTCGCTCCGCAGTGTTCTGCTGTGTCTTTAAGGCTCGTTTATGGGGGTTCAACGTCCCAAAGCGACTCGGGCTATGAGAGACGTGGTAGTGGAGGGCTCCGGAAATTTCGACCAGCTGAGGTTCTTTAACGTGCACTGACATCGCACAGCACACGGGCCCCTGGAACTTCGCCTCCATCGAAATTCCATTGCCGCAGCTGGATCGAACTCTCGTCATTTGGGTCAGCAGCCAAGCGTTATAACCACTGAGCCACTGCGGCCACGGTTGTCACTTGTCACTTAGCCCTCATTATTTCACCAGTTATCTTTTTAGCCATCAGTGTTAGTGTAGTTTGAAAGGGTGTGCGCTAAAAAAGACGTACACAGGGAAAAGATAGAGACGACAGGAAAGAAGCGCAACTTCCAACTTTAATGACAACAAAAGAAGCCAGGCGCACATATATATCCGCTGATAAACAGATATGAGCTGCGTGATGGAGCGTGACCCCATCAACCAAACATAAGACAGCGCAAAAAATGCATATCTAAGTGACATTAAAAGAAACCCAAGAAAGTGAACATATCAAACACCTGCCGAGGTAAGGTAAAAAAGTGGGATTCGTATCGGCTGACAACAATGCATAACAACATGGGAAAACAGAGCTGTATGAAAGACGACACTGAAAAAGAGGATAACACCATAAAAAAGGCTAACAACATGACGAAATTTTTAACAAAGAACAAGTGAAAGATGGAGATAAAAACCGTGTAAAGGGTGGTAAATAAAGGCACATTGGAACATCTAAAAGGACACTAAAACATAGAGAGGCGAACGGGTTAATAGTCTAGATGTACCCATCCAGAAAGGCAAGTTCATTTCTAGACAGGTTAATGGAAGGCGTGCTAACGCACTTGTCTTTCCTGAGGTGAATAAAAAAGGCCTCGATTACTTCTCTTTCTGTCTTGTCCTGAGCCTTAGCTAGAAACTTGGTTTCATTAAACTTGGGGTAGCAGTTCTGGCAACTGCTGCAGTGTAACGGAAGGTTACCTCCAGACCTGTTCTTCATGGTGACGTTGTGCCTGCGGGTGCGCTCATTGAAACATTTCCCGGTTTGACCCACATACACTTTGCCGCACGTCAAGGGAATCTCGTACACAACATTAGCAGTGCATTGTGTGTACACGGTTTGATGCTTGATATTACAGGCCTTCTTAACACGCTTCCTGGTCACCATCGGACATAATTTCGCCAGTTTGCAAGTAGCCGAAAAAACCAGCCTAACCCCGTGACGAGACGCAACTTTCTTTAAATTGTGTGAAAGACCATGCAGTTAAGGTATAACCTGCACAGGTTTCCGTTCTGTTTGATGTTTAGCATGCTCCGAGTTTTTAATTTTTTGCAAAAGGTTTTCAGACATGTTCGTGACCAGATTTGCAGGGTAACCTGCAGCAGAAATTCGGTCGATCCGGCACTGGAAACTTTCACCTATCTTGTGGCCGCAGGATTTTTCTAATGCAGATTTCATGCAAAGAGATACTATGCCAAGCTTTACCAGCTTGGAGTGGGCACTATCATAGGGCAAAAGTGACTTCTTTGAGTGCGGCTGATAAGACCAACACACATGATCATTTGTAAAAATAAGCTGTAAGTCAAGAAACTGGAGTCGATCATGATCTGCTCTTTCATGCGTGAATTTTAGACCCCTCGATGAAGAACAGAAGGTAGTGAGAATTTGGACTACAAGTGTATCAGCAGCACAGTATGAAGGTGCGTTAAGAAGGACAAGATAATCGTCGACGTATCTGAAAATACGTGTTATCCCTGTGTCCTTCAAGCTAGCTTCAAGGCGCCGGTCAAATGACGCCAGAAAAATTCCGCATAAGACCGGTGCGACTGAGGAACCTATACAAATTCCGGCTTTTTGCAAGTAAAACTCATCCTGGAAGCAAATAACAGTGGAATCCAAATAAAACAATAGTAGGTCCAGAAATTTTTCAGTTGTGACACCGGCAGAATTTTGAAACCTGACTTCGCCAAATTCTTCCAAATGTTCACGAACAGCATCCAACAACCCGTCGTGAGGCACAGAGTAAAATAAGTCCTCAACGTCAATTGAAAAACCAGTTGTGGCCGATACCTTGCCTCCCTCCAGTACCTGCACCACTTCCTTTGAGCTTCGAACGCGGTAAGGGTAAGCGCCAGCTATTCTGTCCAGTTGGCACCGAAGGAAGTCACCCACAACTTTTTGCCACGTATCCCTTTCAGACACAATGGCACGTAGTGGACAAGCAGGCTTATGCGTTTTACCTGAAAAGAATATTTCGAGGCATCCGGTCTCAGCTCCTTTGACCGCCTCGGAGCATGCTAAACATCAAACAGAACGGAAACCTGTGCAGGTTATACCTTACCTGCATGGTCTTTCACACAATTTAAAGAAAGTTGCGTCTCGTCACGGGGTTAGGCTAGTTTTTTCGGCTACTTGCAAACTGGCGAAATTATGTCCGATGTTGACCAGGAAGCGTGTTAAGAAGGCCTGTAATATCAAGCATCAAACCGTGTACACACAATGCACTGCCAATGTTGTGTACGAGATTCCCTTGACGTGCGGCAAAGTGTATGTGGGTCAAACCGGGAAATGTTTCAATGAGCGCGCCCGCAGGCACAACGTCACCATGAAGAACAGGTCTGGAGGTAACCTTCCGTTACACTGCAGCAGTTGCCAGAACTGCTACCCCAAGTTTAATGAAACCAAGTTTCTAGCTAAGGCTCAGGACAAGACAGAAAGAGAAGTAATCGAGGCCTTTTTTATTCACCTCAGGAAAGACAAGTGCGTTAGCACGCCTTCCATTAACCTGTCTAGAAATGAACTTGCCTTTCTGGATGGGTACATCTAGACTATTAACCCGTTCGCCTCTCTATGTTTTATTGTCCTTTTAGATGTTCCAATGTGCCTTTATTTACCACCCTTTACACGGTTTTTATCTCCATCTTTCACTTGTTCTTTGTTAAAAATTTCATCATGTTGTTAGCCTTTTTTATGGTGTTATCCTCTTTTTCAGTGTCGTCTTTCATACAGCTCTGTTTTCCCATGTTGTTATGCATTGTTGTCAGCCGATACGAATCCCACTTTTTTACCTTACCTCGGCAGGTGTTTGATATGTTCACTTTCTTGGGTTTCTTTTAATGTCACTTAGATATGCATTTTTTGCGCTGTCTTATGTTTGGTTGATGGGGTCACGCTCCATCACGCAGCTCATATCTGTTTATCAGCGGATATATATGTGCGCCTGGCTTCTTTTGTCGTCATTAAAGTTGGAAGTTGCGCTTCTTTCCTGTCGTCTCTATCTTTTTCCTGTGTACGTCTTTTTTAGCGCACACCCTTTCAAATATGAATATGTACCAACTAGCCCGTCAAAAAGCTTTACTACTGTTAGTGTAGCAGCCGATCAACTCTTGACTGAGATGTGTTTCTCATAGTATTAATGTTTCTACAAGTTTTAATACAGCATAACCCTGCTGATGTACTCCTCACGGGACTAAAAAAAATTGGCTGTGGCTTAGCTCAGCTATGCCAGACATACGTAGCGAGAGGTAATGGACCTTCAGAGGCTAGGCGAACTCGTCGAGCTGCATCTTCACGGCGTCGCTTATTCAGACGTTCTGCACGTTCTTCCTCGGTCTTGTCGCCTTTGCCTTGTTTCGTTCCAACAGCTAAGCTTGGTTTGTTTCAGCCTCTCCGACTCGCTCTCCATCTCTGGCCACAACAGCTTCAACGAACCGCCCTCTTATACAGGCCGCTGCTCATTCATTCATAAATCTTTAATCACAAGGATGACCTGAGGCCCAAGGGGGAAGTGGGTTGGTTAGGTGAAGGTGAGGGTGTCGGTCTCTGACATGAAGTCTAGCAGGGCACTGAGCTTGCGCTTGGCGTCGGTACTGGGGGCCGTCCAGTCATCGTATGTCTGGATGTGGTAGGCAGAGGTGTAGCAGGCGCAGAGGCTCGCAGTGCCAGGACAGGTCCAGATCAGGTGGTGCAAATCAACAGAGTCAGCAGGGCAATCGGGGCAGCCGATCCTGGTTCGGTGCCATCGACTCGGGATGTCCGGGGTGTACGCTGCACCGGCTCGCACCTTGTGAGCGAGAACTTGGGCCGGGCGAGAAAGTCCAGAAGGAATGGATGGAGTAATGTCTGGGACAAAGTCCCACGACAAACCCCTCTGCTCTTGTTAAAGGCGTGTGATGATAGAGTCAGGTATTATGAGCGGGATGGGAGAACAATAAGGGTGGTCCGAGTTGGTCGGCTCACGTTAAGGCAATGCCGACGGTCTTCCTCTAGCTGCGCGCCAGCAGCCTCGTGGGTAGTCCTGTTCCCGGTCCCTTGTGCGTGATTTCTGGGTGTCCAGTGAATGCATACGTAGACCTGGGAGGTCTCTTGCTGTGCCTACTGCTATCTCTGGCTCTCCTCCTCCTCTGAAGTTGCACCAGATGGCGCGGCTCCATCTGGCAACGGTTGCTAGCCAGCGGCGCAAGAAGCGGTGTGACCACGGTGTGACCACCGCCGCAGTGAAAATGCTACTTTGCGACCAATAGCTCTTGCTACAAAAAAAAAAAATGCAAGAGCGAGGAAACATTAGAGGCAGGAAGTAGGACAAATTTAAAAATGACAGGAATGAAGAACTAAACACATTTATTGCAGTGCTGGCACTTGAAAAAATCATGCAGCATTGTCTGCTGCATTTTCTTACGTCCGGTGAGGACTACTCATTTCTCCAGAAGTTACGGGGCTATGTGGCTGTTGCGATCATTGCAAACATACTTTCTGAGAATGTCTAATGCCGCTACAGCCAACATAATGGTTGGTTCCAGCGGAGGCTAGCCCTCGTCCTCTTTGTTGCCATTGCTGTGTGCATCCAGAAGTCACAAAAGATGTGATGAGGTGCGGAAGGACAAAATCAATCGCGCCAGCCACACTAACACTAGCAGCACAATTACAAAGAAACAAGGATAGGTGAAGAAAAAATTAGCTGTGGTTTAGCTCTGATTAAACATGGCGAGAAGCGGTAGCTTCATGTGGCTGCGCTTTGCAAAGCTTTGTTTGTTTCTAGTTTCTCGGCTTGTTGAAAGATTGTTGTTTCTTTGGACTTTGCCGCACGTAGCTACGTGAAACTACTGCTTCTCACCAGGTTTAACCGAAGCTAAACCACAGCTGATTTTTTCCTATACCCGTGGTGTTAGATTTTCTGCGTGTGGAGCGCTAGTCTTCCTCTTTGTATTCTTCGTCTTCCTCTTGTTATTCCTCTTCAAACTCCTCTCGAAATCGCCTGTCACTGATCAATCACGAATCGCTCGAATCACAAATTACCATGATATTGCATGAGCGGCTGTGTAACCTAGCAGTTAGTATACAAGAAGCACATATACAGGGTGTCCCAGCTAAAAGTAACGAAGCTTGTAAAAAAGAGGATGATCCTAGCCGAGTGAGACCAACTGAGGGTTGTTGCCAGTCGCATGTCCTAGTCTGTAGTATTTTTTTTTATTATGCAAACATGATTAATTAGCAGAGACTAATTAGCTAACTTTTTAATTATTGCCTACAGGAAGAAAGTGTCAATGCAGGAGTTGTAGATCCCTTTGAAAAATAACCGTTTGCCGTGTTTGCAGCCAAGTACCACTGATACAGCTTCTTTTATTTGACTTAAAAGAAAGCCCGCGAAATACAAAAAGAGCCACGTGATAGGGAAGCAGTTTCAGCGCTCCCAGACGACCAGCCAAGCAAAGAAGCAAAGACATTCGCTTATCTTTGCAACGTTGTCCCGAACGGGGTTCGGCGTTTTGTGATGGTTGCGAGATATACGTAATTAACTCTCGCATCGGCGCTAGGGCGACCGTTTCTTCAGCGCGTGACGGTGCAAGTTAGCGGCACGGCCACATTCCTATCACTCGAGGCGAGGTTACGCGTGAAAAAGCGCTCCATGCGAGCCGCGCTTCACTTCCTTGAAAAGCAGCACCCGCTCACTTTCCATGACGCATAAGCAGTTCCTGGTGCATATCTCGCCACCTCCTCAAGACGCCAAAAGCTGTACGGGACAGCGTTGCAAACATAAGCGGATGTCGTTGCTTGATCGCTCATTTGGGAGCGCTGTAACTGCTTCCCTATCACGTGGTTCTTTTTGTATTTCGCGGGCTTTCTTTTAAGTCAGATAAAAGAAGTTGTATCAGTGGTACTTAGCTGCAAACAAGGCAAACGATTATTTTTCTATGGGATCTACAACTCCTGCATTGACAATTTCTTCCTGAAAGCAATAATTAAAAAGTTAGCTAATTAGTCTTTGCTAATTAATCACGTTTGCATAATAAAAAAATACTGCAGACTAGGACACGCGACTATCAACAACACTCGGCTAGGGATGATCCTCTTTTTAACAAGCTTGGTTACTTTTAGCTGGGACACCCTGTATATCTCCAGTTTTATTGAATTGTCACACCGTGGGTCTGAAGCTTAGTGGTTAGCGCACCTGGCTCTCGCCCAATGGACCTGAGTTTGAATCCCACTGATTGTGAGGTTTATTTGTTTGTTTATTTTATTTGTGGCAGACTTGAAGGTCATGTTGCGTACATGGCGATCTCAGCCGTGCACCTGTAGCAGTGAAGCTACTGCTTCAAAAAAGTGCAACCACTGTGGATGATGATGGCACAGCCTGTCTGAATGCCGTCTGCCTAACACAGTTGTGCTAGACATGCCAGGCCAAGTAAAGCCGCTTTAGAAGTAAACATATGACTGCCACCGTTTCTCATTTAGGCTGGCATGGGGTGTTATTTCACAAGTATTACTGTGTAGGAATGTGGCCGAAGTTACATTGCAACGAACAGCAGGGTTTATAATGCATGGAACCCTATTATCATCATGCCAGATCTAGACCACTACAATGTGTAGCAGCCAGGAAAATGCAGCACCCATCAACTCAGCAGCGAGGTTCTACTGTGCAAAGCTTTCACTGTTACCTTGAGAGCAAAATACTTAATTTTTTCATTTACTTGATAGCCCACAATGTCAAACTGAACTCAGTTTGCTTTTGCTTATATGTGCTGCTGAGGTGCATTGATATTTGTGTACTTCCTTTTCTTGTCAAAAAAGTATGCTCAGCCGAGGAGATGGAGAGCGCCGCGGACTGCCAGCTCCAGCTGCCTGGTGGGCAGGACACTGTGATAGGTTCTGCTAGGGATGATGGAAAGGTGATTGTGCATGTTCTTAAGTCATATAGTGTATCAAATACCATAGTAGAGTGAGTGAATGATTCTTAATTAAATTGGGGCTGGTACATAGTGAAATGGGTACAGTTTAGAGGATGATGCTAGCTTACAGTAGAAACTTATACTAGTCCCAGTAAGTGTGCCGAAAAGGGTAGTGTGCAAAGCATAGATGTGTGGTTTCAGACAATATCATGTAAGGCACAGGTCAGCATTTCTAATTTGTCATTTTTGTACTTCATTACCTGACGATGCCATAATGGGTCTGCAGTTATTCTTGTCCTGAGGAAATTCTTAGTACACAAATAATTTTTGATCATGAGGAGGCTGCCTTGTTCTGTCAGGTATGCCTAGTTGTTGGTATGTGAAATTTATTCTCATTTCTGAAGTTTGTTTGAATTGGGGCAGAGAACATTATTTCAACTTTTGGCGGTATTTGACTCGGAATGAAGAGAAGCTAGAACTGTCAGAAGATTGTGCTATATATTTCCTGTTGCACGCAAGCAATTTCTTTTTTTTCGAATTATAAGGCTAGAAATAAAAAATCTACTGATTTTGGACACTGCTCGCTGTAAAAGAGTGCATTCATGCCTACATAATTTTTATGTTTTTCAGCTGTTTGTTTTAAGTTATGAAATATTTAAAATCCCTTGATTCATTGCTGTTAATGTGTACAAATGCGAAATTCTCCACGTTTGCTGCAGGTCTATGCAGGCAGTGGGCTCTGGATGGAGCCTGGTGCCTGGCAGATGCTCCTGAGAGCACCAACAGACTCAATGTTCTGCCGCGGTGCTACTCAGGTGTATTGGACACCTGATGAGCTGAAGAGCCGCAGCGTGACTGGCGTGCTTTCAAATAAGTGCCGGTCTCTTGGCAGAACAGAGGCGAAACCGGCACTTACACCGGAAAAAGTCTGCTCTGAAAGGTGCTAGTGCTTTTTTTTTCTTTGCTTTGAGTAACACCTAGGCAATCAAACTTTGCTTCAGCCAAATACAGTCGCGCTCACTTACAGAAAGCGTGATAGTCATGGAGATCCTGTTCATTGTATCCGAGGTTTGTAACAACTGCAATGTCCTTATTGCATCCAAAACTGCAAAGTCGGGCAAAAGTGACGTTTAGTTTTTGCAAGGTGTGTTATGCCCATACGTTTCTTCATGCAGGCTCTATCACAGCACTTTCAGAGATCTCCACACTGTTTGTGTGGCTCTCGCTAAGATCCGTTCTGCCAGTAACCTGATTTATCTATTTGGTTGTGAAATTAGCGTTCTCAACGACTGGTGGCAAGTCATTGTGCGCGTTCTCCGATCTTGCTGCGACAAAGATAGTGCAATTGACATATCTGCACAGAATGTATAAATAGCATTGCCCGTTGTTTCGAGTAATCTCTGTCTTTGGTTTTCATGCAAGCATCTCAATGCATCCAACAACACACAGCAGACGCGGAGTGGGTAGGCCCATGTGTCGTCAGCAATCAGAGGTTGCCAGACAAGCAGTCAGTTCGCAAAGGAAACGAAAATCGTTTTAAAGATATCTGCCGCACGGAATCAACTGAAAGTTTTGGGTATTGTAATTTAATGTGTTGGGAATTAAATGCTACAACAAGGGTATGCACGAAAGTAGGCTTCATGGCCCCTTTAATGGCGAACATTCGTTTCTGTGTTTTTACAATGAGAGTGGTAATTCTGAATCTCACTTTTGCATTTATCATGTATCTAGTTGTGTTCAAATGTGGCCTATTTTGTGTTCTATTGTGCAGCTCTGTTTCATATCTACATGGGAGACATACCAAAGGAGCTTGCAGAGAAGAGACTGAAAACCGTGCGCATGCACCTCTCACAGAAGCTGGGGGACGTGCAACGAAAAATTGGAGGTCATGATGTATAAATTTATTTTGCCACTTACCTATGCCGAAGCCGTCAGGCGTCCCCGCCCAGAAACGTTCGTTTCGTACCAGCATCCACCGCAGTCGACACCATTTCGTCCTGCCTGGCCACCACCGCAACGTTTCCGTCCATGGCGGACACCGGACAACCTACCCATTTGTTATGTCTGCGGCATTCCTGGCCATGTGATGCGTCCCTGCCGCCGCCAAGTGTTGTCCCCTGCTGCCAATACTGACCCTCGAGGTTACGCCTACGCCCCTCCCCAGCCTTTTCACCGCACTTCGCCTTCTGAGACCACTGCTTCCTCCGATCTCAGGCCGTCTATTCGCCGCCGTGCTCCATCTCCGCGTCGTCGCTCGGTTTCCCCGATGCGCCGTCGTCCCTCTTCCCCTTCGGAAAACTAGTGCCCGCAGTTCCGGAGGCAAGAACTGCTTGCTCGTCACCAAGCTCAAGACCTCGACTTTCGCCGACAAATGTGATCGCGGTTTCTGTGGAGGGCACCGATGCTTTCGTGCTTGTTGACACCAGTGCTGCTGTATCTGTACTAAGTGAGAAATTGTGCCGCCAGTTACGAAAAGTGATGACTCCGCTATATGGTTTTATGCTTCGCGCCGCTAATTCGCAACTTATTGCGCCTTTGGGGGCATGTACAGCCCGAGTTACTATTCAGGACGTTCTGTATATTGTTGAATTCATCGTCTTCCCATGGCCGTCTCACAACGTCATCTTAGGCTGGGACTTTCTCTCCCAACATGACGTTGTCATCGACTGCGCTCGTTCCGAAGTCGCCCTTCTTCCCTTCGGCGACGACTCTGTGAACGCTTCCACTAACTTGTGCTCCAAGCTGACTGTGGCTGATGACGTCATGATCCCGCCGTGCTCTGCTGTGCTCGCCTCTGTTCATTGCGACTCTGGATCGAACGGCCCTGTCATCTTCATCCCGTCCGACTCCTCTGCTTCTCGCCACTGTCTACCCCTGCCATTCGCCGTGCTTGCCGTCTCAGCCGGCTGCAGCGCCTTGCCCCTGACGAATCCATTCCTGTGCCCCTCCACTCTTCTTCGTGGTGAATGCTTGGGATGTGTCCAGCCTTTCGCTTCCGTCGTCGCCTGGGACCCTTCTGAGGATGACTCCTGCCGCCTGCAAGTGTCTTCACTTACTTCCTCCTCACCGTGTCCTGATCCCGTTCCCGAGGCCGTCTTTGTGGGCTCAATCGACACAAATCTTTCGCCACCGGAGAAGACCCAGCTTGCGGCCCTGCTAGATAAGTTTCGGTCATCGTTTGACTTCTCTCACCACCGTTTTGGTCGCACTTCAGCTGTTACCCATCGGATCGACACTGGCGCCCATTCGCCGTTGCGCCAACGCCCATATCGCGTCTCGGCCACCGAACGCCAGGTTATCGACACCCAGGTCAATGATATGCTGCAGCGTGGCGTCATACAACCATCACACAGTCCTTGGGCTTCCCCCGTCGTCCTTGTCACCAAGAAAGACGGCTCTATCCGCTTTTGCGTTGACTACTGGCGCCTCAACAAAATCACCCGAAAAGACGTCTCTCCGCTACCCCGCACCTCCACCAAGATGTAACGGCCTTTATTGACAGTTGTGAAGGCCGGTTAGAGCGGGCAAGGACAGGTCCGGTCCCGGAACAGTTCACGCTCTCGTCTCGCGCCGCGCGTCGGCTCTGCTGCTTCAGCTGCCGATCGTCGTCTTCTCATCTCGCGCCTCGCCTCGGTTCTGCTGCTCTGACTGCTGATCATCTTCCTCTTTACAGGTTTCTATTTTATAATAAAGCTTTCGTTTGCCCTAAATCTGGTTGTCAGTATATATATCGTAGGGCATTACAGACCCTTTTGGCCAGCTTAATTGGAAAATATTATTAGTAGCAGGCGCTGCCTTTTTGCAACAGCTTGCGATACACTAATCGAAGAAGCTATGTTATGCGCAATGTGCAGCACACATTTCTGAGTGATGAAAAAACTTATCTATGGTGCGCCATTAGGACTGGCGTCCCTCATTAGGCCTAACACTATCCCGATACCTGCAAGCAGGATCTGTGCCAACAGGCCGACGCCATTAGAACCAACAGGTCTGACACCGACAGGTCCATCACCATCAGGCCCATCACCAGCAGGTCCGACAGGTCCATCACCAACAGGCCCGACAGGCCATCACCAACAGGCCCGACAGGCCATCACCAACAGGCCCGACAGGCCATCACCAACAGGCCCAAATTACGGGTTCCTTCAGCCTTCAGACCGATAGGCTGAAGGAATTTTTGACTGGGGGGTTCATGTTCCAAGCAAATGTACCCGGCTACTTAGGACGTACAAGGCCACATTCGAATATTTGTCCGGCCAAGGTACACATGCATGATCACTCTTCTCGCACTGTTTTCGCCCAAACCGTGTAGCTGTTGCTGCTGCACTGCCGGAGATCTGAAAAGAAGGGACCTGTGTGTGCTTCAGCTCTCCACTAGCCATGAATTACTTGCCCATCATCCGCTACCCTATGAACATCAGCTGGAGAGCAGTGCCGAAAAATGGTGTCCTATTCGTCGTCCAGTGTCCTCGGGCAGTTGTGTAAAACAGCTATAGGATCCAACCGTATTGTAGATGCCGTGATGTCTTGACAAAGGATCCTCCACCGGTTAGCCAAAATACCAAATGCGTTGTCTAAATTGGCCTTGCTCGACAAAGCGTGTAGTTAAGTGTCCTTCTTTCTGAATTTAGATTTCCTCCGGGAAAAGCCTCATGGGATTTTCCCTGTCGGAAGTCCTCGTCTCCAACCATGACATAGGGAAGTGTTGCAGAAGTGGCTGGGAGCAGTCTTGGCTCTGATGTAGACAGGCGGCGTGCTGTTAACTTCTCGAATTCGGAGTCATTGAATAAGCCAGTTTCTCCACGCCAACATTTTCCAATATCTACTAAAGTGAACTGGCATTTGGCTTCACACACAGCAAGTAAGACTGTGCTGAAAGTGCCCTTGTAGTTATGGAATATACTTCTAGAGTTAGCAGGAGCCTCTATGTCAGCGTGTTTGCCATCAATTGCTCTAATATAGTTTTGGAACTTCCCAAGGCTTTCACACTCGGCAGCTATACGTCTCCAGTCGGCAGCTGTTGAGTGTGGGAGGTACAAGGGCTCGGGTATTTGTTGCAAGGCAAAGCAGGTTTGCCTCACTATACGGCCAGCCATGGTGTCGGAGATCCTATATGTCTTTGCTATAATCCTCATCGTGGAGCCATGTGCCCGGTGCGTGCAAGTACAGAAAGCCTAGTGAGAAGCATCAATCGAAAACACTGAACATATATTAAAAATACACTTAAGCCCACATGTCACTGAGTGAATAAACAAGGACAGATTACGTTGTTGATGAGTGTAAGCAAGAAATGCAAGCTCATGCAAGGCGTCAACCCTCAGTTCAGTCTGAAGTAGGCCAGGTGTACATAAAATATACATTCAACAGCATTATAGACTTTCTCAACAACCTTCTCACGAGTTGAAGGACTCGTGACTGATAATAGGACTGATCTGTTGGTCGTCTTGCTACTCACTGCTGCCCGCTTCACCTCTACCTCACATCACAGAAGTTGTCTGCCTGTACAAACCAGTGAGCACAAGGACTCAGCGGTCGAGAATGAGGACCCAGCAAGGTTCGGCAGTTATACCTGACGCATAAGGCTCAATATCCGTTGTCTCTGGGCAGTACCTGCTTCTGCACAGAGATAAGCTAAGTGCGAGGGGCACTCATACTACAAATGCCTCTGTACATTCAAGACAATACACATCCTGGCAGACTTGCGGCAATACCTGCAGCCGTTAAAAAAGTAGCTTCGTGATCTATTTGTCTTATGCGAAGACAAAAGCAGCTTGCACTGGTGGAAGAATTTTAGCGCATTTCGCACAGAATGCGTACCTTGATGTGGCTGGAGATTTCTAGCGGGTCACCTCCTTTGTCGAGGTCGTTGCCGCCAACATACAGAACGACAAAATCGGCGCGCCGAAAGCGCGTCTGTTCAGTCATTTTAGCTAGGCTGACATTGTCGTGGCCGCCAAAGCTGGACGTGCATGTCTAACTACGAAAGCAGCAAGCGAGAACTGCATAGAAATTTCTGCTGGCTGTCGCCGACGAGCGCACCACGCACGAACGACGTAGCTAAACCCGCCTCGAAACTCGCGTGCCGAGGTTCACTAACCGAATGCCCGCGTACCACGCACGCGCGGCGCGGCGGGCGCCCCTAGCGCAGGGTGCCTAGGATGGATGGATGGGTATGAGCGCCGCGTAATTGCCACCGTGTTCAGTTTTTTCTTGCTTTTTTTGCTCAACTGTGTTTCAAATTCTCATTAAAATTCGCCATCTTCTTTCACTACTGTTTCCTACGCTTTCAACCTTATGTCACCTCTCTGCTTATCAGCCACCAATCCTCCAATCGCTTTTTGCTAACTTCCACCGCAGATTTATTTACATGACCATTGTTATCTTTAAACCCTAGGCCCTCAGGATGAGGGATTGTACTTTCTTCGACATCCGGATGGACACCATCACATTTGAGTATGAGGTGTTCAATTGTTTCTACAGATCTACTACACCTGTGTCATCATCTTCGTTAAATTTTTTTTTGTAGCTACTCGTTCTAAGACACCCTGACCTAGCTTCAAGGAGTAGGAGGGCACTGCATCTAGAGTTACAGAAAATTACTTTCCTAATCTGCCTTTTCCGGTATCGATATAGTTTTACACAATGCTCATTTTCCGTGGAATTAATCCAATTTTTAACTTACGTCCTTTTGACCTGTTGTTGAATACTCTTTCTTTCTCCGTCCTCGTGTCGGGAATACTTACAGTTTAATTTTCTAGTTCTATTCCGCCACTGTGAGTCAACGCTCTTTCTGTATTAGTATTTAAATACCTTACCTGCCCACCTGTTATCGTCCAATTTCCTCAGGCGCTCTTCATATAGTATTTTACTCTGAGCTTCCTGTGCTTCGAACGATGCCCAGCCCATACACCCTTGAACTGCCTCGTTTGTGGTTTTGCCGTGGGCACCTGGTGCTAATCTTCCAACAGCTCTCTGATTTACGTCTAAAGTCGACTGAAATTCTGCCCTTATGCACAGAACCGCATTGCCGAAAGTAAGCCCCGACACCATTATTCCTTTCCAAATACCTCTCAGTACTTCATATTTGTTGTACCCCCATTATGCCCTATGTTTCATTACCCCGGCGTCTCTTCGTCATTTTGCCCTAAGAGCCTGCCCTGCTGAAAAAAAGTTCTATGCTGCAATAACCTCATAGATCATTCATCATAGAATATCATACAATCTGTATGAGATATCATACAATCTGTATGATATATCATACAATCTGTATGATATATCATACAATTCGTATGATATATCATACAGATTGTATGATATGTCATACAGATTGTATGATATTCTATGATTTTTTATTTATTTGGAGATACTGTCAATCCTTTTAGGGATTTTTACAGGAGTGGATTAAGTGCCCGTATACATTTGCTCATAATGCGAAGACACTGCAACAAAAAAGAGGCAAGCACATAAAAAAAACACTTAGGATACCGTCATTCATGCACTGACGTTATCACAGATTTACATTTATACATAAAAAGTAAAAGGAAGGCACATTGACAGTACAGAAATGCTAGCAAGTTCAACAAATTTAAAAACGAAAAACTGTAGGTATTATTAGCACAAAAATATTCTTGGAGTGTGAATTGATGCTTATGACGGGTTTCTCTGCAAGTATTGAAAGAAATGTAGGTATCAGGATTTACTTTAATTATGTTATGCAAGATAAGGTACAAAAATTTCAGACGTTGTAGCAGCGCACGGCTGGTTAGTGTATGAAGCCCAATCTCGGTCAGCATCTGCGTGGGTGAGTCGGTGCGCTGGTATCTGTTGCAGATAAAACGTGCGGCATTCCGCTGGACAGCTTCGAGCGTAGATATTAGATTTTGGGCAAACGGAAACCATGCGACGTTCGCATATTCCAAGATCGGGCGAATACACATCACATAAGCCAAGTTTGGCTTCCCTCGTAGAGTACCGCAGGGCCCGTTTTAGATACATTAACTTCCGCATCGCTTTGTTTGCCACATAATCTACATGAGCTGACCAACCCATATCTGATGAGACCACGACGCCCAAGTACTTATACTCAGTGACTGTTTTGAGGATCGTACTGTTACATTCGTACGAAAAACAAACCTTACATTTCTTTTTTGTTATAGACATTGACACTGTTTTGCTAAGGTTTATGGCCATTTGCCAGTCCGTGCACCATTGGGCTATCAAACCAAAATCCTTGTTGAGAGCAATTTGGTCTTGCCGGTTCAGAACTTCTCTATACAGGACGCAGTCATCTGCGAATAGTCTTATCTTGGAATCCACCTGACTAGCTATGTCGTTCACAAACAAGAGGAACAGGATAGGCGCTAAAACGGAGCCCTGTGGTACACCCGAGAGGACTGGCATTGTTCCGGAAGTATGGGCGCCGAACTGAACAAACTGGCGGCGGTCAGATAAGTAGCAGCGGATCCATTGCACAACTGGCCCATCCCCTAGAATATATTTGAGTTTAAGAATCAATTTTGCATGGCAGACACGGTCAAAGGCTTTTGAAAAGTCCAGGTAAATTACGTCTATTTGTGTTTGGTCATTAATTGCTTTAGCGAAATCATGTAGAATCTCAACAAGTTGGGTGACAGTAGACAGACCTCTTCTGAAGCCATGCTGGTGAGGGTGGAGAATGTTATTTTCTTCGACCAACTGCGTAATAAATTTTAAAATGATGTTCTAAAATTTTGCAGCAAGTACACGTCAGAGAAATGGGCCTATAATTTGACTGGCAAGAAATATCTCCGGACTTGAAGATAGGCACTATTTTTGCAATTTTCCAATCCGCTGGTAGCCATTGTTCACTGATGAATGTATTGTAAATTAGACAAATATTTGCTTATAGGCTCCGCATAACGTTTAAGAAAGCAATTAGAGATACCGTCTGGGCCACTGCACTTTTTGTCATCTAAATTTAACAGCAGCGAGAACACTCCTGCTTCAGTTATGACTGGTGCACCTAATGCATCGTTTTGCTGCGCAGTTTCTGGCCTGTAATCTTGCATCGTGCCATTATCAGGAGTAAATACGGAATGGAAGAAGACATTGAACGCTTCAGCTTGCTTCCTTCCTTCCGTCGGTGACAACGGTTCTCGGGGGTTATCTTTGTGGCTAATATAACGCCAGAATTTCTGGGGCGAATTTTTGATAAAATTGCTCAGCGTTGTACTGAAAAAGCGTTGTTTGGCTGCTGCTGTTTGTTCCTTTATTTGTCTGTTTAATGAATTCGCTCTGTTGTGGTAGTCTGGAACTGGGCGTAATTTATTAGACTGCCTTAACCTTTTAATTCTGCGTTTTAAATGGACCACTTCACGTGTAATCCAAGGATTGTGTTTATTTATAGTCTTTTTTACCTGCGGTACAAATTGCCTCAAACAGTGCATTACATGGGCTTTGAACTGCAACCAGATTTCATCTATGCTAGCAAAGCCCTCTGTAAAGAGTTCATAGAAATCGTAGTACTCGTGGGCAAGGTAAGTCATAATGGCATCATTATCTGCTTTGTTAAATGCGTACACGCGCTTCCTAGTGCTGGGTTGGCGAATTTGATTTGTAATTGGAAGCGTGCACAGAACCATATCATGATCAGATAAACCTTCAAGTATATCGACATTAATCCTTCCTTTTAAGAAGTAGTCACTGACGAAAATAAGACCTAATATGGAACTTGAAGTGCCCTGCACACGAGTAGGCTTGGAAACTATTTGGGTCAGGTTGAAGATAAACAGAAAACTGAGCAAGATGTTGTTCGTAACGTAGTGTTTAGTCAGCTACGTGTCCTACACTTTTTTTATTGGTCAGATTTCATTTCCGCACTATTCGTCTTGCTCGACGCAAAAAAAAGGCACACTTCAGCGCCGAACCGATCATCGCCTGCCGCTTGCGTGTTTGCATCCGAAATTTCATGACACATTGTTTTCTCTCGTGAATGCGTACCAAACGTGCTCTCGCCGTTGTGTTCGAAAGAAGTGAACAGAGAAAATTATTTCAATTGAGGGAGGTGTGGTCTCCAATAAATTTCCAAACACTCCTCCCGCCCGCAGTGGATCGTGGCATTTTTAAAGCGTTTTGTTTGCCCGGAGATTAAACATGCATAAGACCCAAGCAGCACAAATTGATTGGGCCGACAGTGGCAGAAGAGTAGCGGAAATTGGCATGAATATTAGTCCTACATCCGCATTTGAGCAATCCGACTTTTTCCAACAATGGCTCTTCATTAATGCCAAGAATGGGCCTATACTCAGCCAGTCTAGCTACCAGAAATGACCCGCCATTCACGCCTGGGTTGGGCCTACGTTCAGTCAGTCTGTCCACAAAGGCCCAACGTTCATGCCAAGACTATGCCCATATTCAGCCGGTCTCTGAATTATGGCCCGACATTCGTGCCAGTAGTATGCCTACATTCAGCCGGTCTGTCAACAATGTCCCGACGTACACACCAATAGTATGCCCACATTCAGCCGGTCGGTCAATAATGGCCCGACGTTCGCGCCATGACTAGGCTGATTTTCAGCCAGTATGAATAATGGCTCCTGGTTCGCTCCTACTTGTTCCCGCTTTTCCACCCTTTATCTAACTTTTAGAGGTGGCTTATCAACTGCAAGGCCAGTGGGAAATTGTATGTGGTTGGGGGTCCCACCTAGTTTTATACACCTCTTGCTGTATATTCTGTAATTTGTTTTGTGGCCATGACGGCGAAGATTACGTGGAAGACTACACGCAACCATTTGAGACGTGTGGAGTGGACGGCAATGCAGACTAACTCTTCTTGTCCTCCGACAGCTGCAGTTGCTATATGTAACTCTTGAAATATAAGCAGCCAGCAGAAGGCAAAAAAAGAACCGAAAAATAAAAGAAACTTTATTATTTGAGACGCTCAGAAAGGCAGGGGGAGGCTTGTAGTAGGGAGGTCACGCGGGAAGGTCTCCGTAGGCTAAGAGGTGGCATAGGCCGAGGCGGGGGAGGGTGCATGGGAGGTTGCAGGGACAGCAGATGGGAGGGTGTGTGCAGGGGGTCAGGGCCATGGGGGGCGGGGTCACCAGGTAGGGGGCTGACTCAGCCCCAGGATGGGTGGTTTGGCCGGCTGAAATTCTTCAGCATATCGCCTTTTTCTGCCACCTCCGCGATCGCAGGCTCCTGGCAGCCACCTCTGAATGAATCCCTGAGCCACTTTCAGGTAGACCCCCTGCTTCTCGCATATGGCATCTGCACAAGGCAAGTGTGCAGTGAAGGGAAAAAAATGCCGTACAACAGCACATGAAAATCAAGTTCATTGTCTGACAAACAGAAAAGGGGAAGTACACATGCTACCACACATACTGGGTCTTGCAGTCAAATTGTACAGCATAAATACCCCTCGATGAAGCTAGCCTTCTCCACCAACACTTAGCTACTGTCATGACATTGTCGAAAAATTACTTTACCTGTTGTACAGGCCGTTTACATCTGCTAGATAACTGCCAACACAAAACAAGACCAAGAGAAGCAGACCCCACTGGTGTGCAGGCTTGCTCTTTCTTGAGCTTTATCTAAGACCACAACCCAAACTAATCAGACAATTACAGTAACAGCATATTCATCAGATGCGCAAAATGATGGCAGAGTGCCAACAAACAAGGGTAGGTAAATAGTGTAGCAAAACAAGTTCTGTGATCAAATACTAGAGCAATTAAAAATAAAATTTACCTGTTGCCACCCTGCAGATCCCCAAGCCAATAAATGGCTGCTTGCCCTTCCTCCCGTGCATACTATATAACCGCTGCACCTCAACACCCATGATAGCACTCATCATATTCGCGGCCACCTGTTGCCACCGTGCAAATCCTCAATCCAATGAATCTCTTCTTCCCCTTTCTCCCGTGCATGCTATATAGCCGCTGCACCTCCACGCCCATGATGGCGCTCATTATACTGGCGGCCACCTCGTTTAAACTTTTCCCGCCTAAGTGGACAAGCTGCTTCCGCTGAAAGTAAACAAATTCATGGTTATTTCGAACAAAACACCACACTTTAATGTCAATTCTTTCACAGAACGTAAATGTGTGACCTCTTGTTTAAATGCTTATACCCAAAGCAGAATATATCACTTTCGATATGAAACCTTTACTATTCGAGCATGAAGTGCAGACCTCAGTCTTTTTTTTTGTTCATGCAAAAACCAAAGATGTTTTGCCCTCTTAGAAAAGGTGCTCACTGCTCTATAATGCTGCACCACTCAGCAGTCTTAGTATTATCTTAGCTTCTTCGTAGACAATTATGTGCAGGATTCATTTTGCCTCCAGATCCACTACCCTGAAAACAAAACCCTTGAATATTACAGGAATATTTGCGACTCCATACACATGAGTAATGCTGCACGAGCAACCTTCCTTATATAATAATAATAATAATAATATCTTTTATTCACTTCAATTCGCAAGTACATGCTCCAGCCCGCGTAAGCGTTATCGCTTGTGTGCGTGGCTGGGCAGCCGGAGTGTGAAGTACATGATCAGCGGTGAATAAAACACACACACACACAAAAAAAAAAAAAAAGAGCTCGAACAAGACAGACTCAGAAATTGCTTCCGCAATGCAATAAAACATAAAAACACTAAAGAGCTGAAACCAGACAGACTCAGATACTGCTCCCGCGGTGCAAGGCGAATACATGAACAAAAAACATCGAATACAAGAAAGCATCCACCGTTTTCATGCACGAAATGACAACGCTGAGAACATGGAAAGAAAAAAAAAAAAATAGATTAAAAATTTATCACTCAGTATTACTATTCAACCACGATCGAAGAAACTTATTAAGTTGTTTTAATCCATTAATGCTCGGGGTTGTTTGTATCTTATTGAAGTAATAAGGAACATAATGACTGCGGGTTTTTTTCCCATAGTTGGTGTAAATCCGTGGTATGACGTATTTTTCCGACTGACGGAGAGGCCGTGCTTTAATGTTGTCGGTTTTAAAGACGCTGTGGAAGAAATTTTTGCGCAATATTTCAAAGATAAATTGCTTGTGTACAGGTAGCATCTCAAAATGTTCCATACTAGCTTTTACCGCTTTATCATGACAGCTAGTTCCGTAGGCGAGATTAGATGCAATTCTGTACAGTATGCGGCTTAGTATGTTTAGTTTATACAGTGATGCAGTTCCGTAAATGGTTATTCCATATCGCAATATGGATTCTCCTAAACCTTTATAAACCATTTTTCTAACCGACACATCGCAAATAGATCGCAGGGCATACATATAAACACACACCAAGCGCAAACGTTTGGCTAGCTCCTGAATATGAATGTTCCATGACAGAGTTTCGTCAAATGTCATGCCAAGATACTTGAAACTAGATTTAAGTTCCAACGGCGTGCATGAACAGCTTGTACAATTCTTATCATGAAGATATATATTAGAGCATGTACGAAGTTGTTTGTATGGACTATGAAAACAAAGAAGGCAGGTTTTTGAGATATTAGTATAAATCTGATTAGCGTTGAGCCATTCTATCAAAAAATGAACATCCTGTTGCATCCTGCCGCATGCTTCTTCATAAGTTTCACTTGGTACCACCAGAGCAGTGTCATCGGCATATAAAAAAATCTGAGAGCTTAACGGAAGATTGGTCACGTCATTGACGTAAATATTGAATAATAAGGGTCCTAACACAGAGCCCTGAGGAACACCAGTGTGAACATGTAACATTGTGCTGAACGATTCGCCTATTCGAACACATTGTTCTCGATCAGCAAAATAGCTCTTAAAAAACGACATGTAAGGACCTCTGAAACCAAAATGGTCGAGTTTAGCTAATAGTAAATTGTGATTAATAGTATCAAACGCTTTTTGTAAATCAATAAAAAGTGTAAGGACAATGTTATTTTTATCTATTTCTTTACATATTAAATCATGAAAATCTTCCAGTAGGCTTAAGGTACTTTTACCTTTGCGGAACCCATACTGGGCGGCATTTAATAGATGGTACTTATCACAAAAGGACGTCATATAGGCATGTACAATTTTCTCCATGATACAAGCGATGGCGGACAAGATCGCAATTGGCCTGTAATTATTAAAATCTCTTTTAGAGCCTTTTTTGTGCAAAGGTCTTATTAAACTTATTTTCATGTACCTATGAATATGGCCGGTTGTGAAAGTTCCATTAATAATACAAAGTAATATGGTTTTAAATCTGTCAAAATGCACTATGAGATCCCTCATCCTAACACCATCATACCCTGGCGATTTTGTGATTGACATTGTTTTCAATACATCCCGTAGTTCTAGCTCAGTAACAGTAGGCATGTAAGCTGAATGGATGTTCGAAATAGCAGCAGTAGTTTTCCTTATCGACGTTCCCGGTTTACACAAGGCGGAAACAGAATCTACAAAACGCTTATTGAATTCGGTAGCCAAGTCTTCACTGTTTTCGTCTGGAAATGCTTGTTCTAAGACGTTATCAATGCTTTTCTTGTGTGGTTTTCCTATAGTGCTCTGTACTAAGTTCCAAGTTTTTTTTACATCCTTGCTGCATGCCGAAAATTGATTTAGTTGGTACAGTTTTTTCGCCAGTCGTATTTTCGCTGTGATTTTGTTCCTCAGCTGCCTGAATTCTTCTCTTAGTCCCATGTCATGTGGGTGGTCATTGCACCTTCTTAAAAGTTTACTTTTAATATAGGATAATTCAATGATTTCTTTGTTTACCCAAGGACTTGCCTTATTTCTACGTGTCATCCGGACCTTCGTTTTTGAGGCGTTGTAAATTGATTTTAAACGTTCAACAAGGAGTTCGTAAGCATCTAAGTGATTGTGCTGTAAGAGCGAATTCCAGTCGAACGACTTGATTAGTTTATCTACTTTACCATTATTAATTACAAGCCTTTCCGCAGGTTGCTCCTGTGCCTCTATTTTACTCTCTTTTAGCACCGTAAGAGAAACAAAATAATGATCAGCAACTTTTTCTTTGATAATACAGCCCCACGTCTCCTGTTCCATCACGGTTGTACTGATATGGTCAATGCACGTCTGTGTTAATCTGTTGCCAAGGAATTCTTCTCGCGTGTAGCCTTGAATTTTATTTTCCAAACCAAAACTAGCCAACAACGTTAGGTATTCGCTTACGCCTGCTTTATCAGTTATTGAAATGTCAATATTGAAATCTCCAGTAAGAATCACACGTTTGTTTACTCCATATCTTTTAAGGAAACTACCCAGCTCCTCTAAAAAAACTATAATATTTTTGTTAGGAGGTCTGTAGATAGCACAAACTAACAATTCCTCATCACCGTTTGTGAGATTAAGAGCTATAACTTCTGCTTCATCGAAATCAACTTTCAAGCGTTCACAAAACCAAGAGTTTTTAACAAAAACTAACACTCCACCACCACGTTTGTCCTCCCTGCACAATGCACATGATTGATAGTTCGGTATATTGTAAAGAGATGATTCAAAATCCCTGATATTGATCTCAGTAAATGCTATGACATCCAGAACAGCTAAATAATTCTCAAGGTACATTTGTAACATGTTCCAATGTTTGCGAAGGCTTCTCACATTTGCATGGATGACATCAAAACTTATGCAGGGTTGAGCCGATACAAATTCCCGGCGCATCTCCATCCATTCACAAAATGAACGTACACTCGCAGTCATCACGTTATCTTGCACAAATCCGCTTCGTTTTCAACAGTAATAACAGTAATAAATATATTTTCAACTAGCTAGTGGGGGCATGACTTAAAATAATGAAACTAGCCTGAATAAAATTATCAACTTTTATGACGCTCAACGCTTTGAACGAACGTGTAACCAATTCTCGTACACACTATGGCTCTATGACTAGCTAAATTCAGGTGGCAGTGAACCTATCTTTCGAAAGCGGTAGTTGAACCACTTTTAGTGATGCCAGTAGAACAATACATCGGACATAACAATGGACAACTGCAGCATTGTCAGCTTCACCATGTGTTCTATATGGAAACAAGTGGACTGCTTATAACAATGCTGTCACAGCGCATTATACATGGTCTGTTCTGAAAGTAGTAGGACTCATTTTTTTAAACAAAATTTATTGAAGAGAATAGTACAAACGATTACAATTTTTCAAGGCAGCACCCTTCCGCACCTACACGCTGCTGCCAATAAGTTTTACAGTTTTCGTACGCCTCCAGGAACGCCTGGACCGGAATGCTGTTTAGCTCCCTCGTCACGGCCTGTTGAACCACCTCTACCGATCCGTGATGTTTCCCCTCGAGCGTCGATTTTATTCTCGGGAATAGAAAAAAGTCTCGCGGGGCCAAGTCGAGGCCCTAGGGGGGCTGAGGCAGCGTTGCCGCCTTGTGCTGGGCAAAAAATCGGGGTCCTCATTCACATGATGAAGATCCTACCGGTTGGCCTTTTCCTCCTCTGACAACACTCCCGGCACCAACTTCGCGCACGCTTTCCTGATGGATAAGTTTTCTGTCACGATCTCAAAAACTTGGGTTTGAGGAATACTCAAGTCATCAGCAATCATTCTGATACTCATCCTACAATCACTGTTCAGTAAATGTTTCACTCGCTATACATTTTCGTTGGTCTTGCTGGTCGAAGGGCGTATGGAGTGGTTGTCTTCGTCCACTCTTTCCTTACCTTCTCGGAAAAGCTTGTTCCACTCAAAAAACACCTGATCTACCCATGGAAGCGTCGCCGTAGGCCTCCTTAATCATGTTGTGAGTCTCTTTGCCCATTTTAGCAAAATTTACTCAAAATTTGATCGCGTATCGCTGATCCAGTAAACGCTCGACGATTCTGCGTGACGAGACGTTTCGACAGGGGTTCTTACAGTGGCACTGGTCCTGTAGTCGCTGTCCGTTGTTCGTGCTACAGAAGCCGGAAAAAAAATGCTGACCCATACACCGTGCACCTTGCCTTTAGGACAAACTGCGACGTTAACCAGGCGCGCTGCAGCTGTCCGGCAGGAGCATCTGGCTACTGCAGTTACCTGATGGCAGTGCTGGCGACTTTAATTGACATGCAGAACCTCGGCTACAAAGAAGCGCCTGAAGAGCTCTCCCCTACTGAGCTGCCCCAGCAGTGGCGGCGACAAAGAAAGAGAATGGCTCCACAAAACATCATGGACATTAACTGGCGCCGCGTAGAGGAGGGACGCCCAATCACCCAGCTGCAGTGCACCTCACAAGAGTTTATGCCACTGGCCCTTTCAGAGCAGCAACAAAGGGAAGCAATGGTGACGCTCTCGGAGAGCACGAATGAGGCTAATGGCTGCTGGGCAGCCATTCTAGCTGAACCCGCAACCGCAAGCCTTGTTGAGACACAGTCTGGACTCTCTTATGAAGGCTCAGCAAAGGCTGTACAGATGCCCCTGCTTCCATCTGGCTTCGAGTGCCTTGTCCCTTGGCACGAAACACACACAAAGGAAGAGCTAGGTTCTGTGCCAGCATACAGACATTTGCCTGACGAGCAGAGCTGGTGTCCTCTCCAGGAAATGGAAAACAGTCACCTTTTGCAGGTACAATGCTGCGTTGTGGTAACAATGATAATTTTCCCTTACTTAAGCCATGTTTCAAATGTTGTCAGCAGATTTTTTACATTGACTAAGAACTACAGAAAGCACAGCCCTGCCCTAATAGCGACAGCAACAGACAGGAAGTTATGCTTAATTTATTCGAAATAAAACAGCTCGCAGTGTGCAAAATCTTAAAGCATAGGTTGTTCGTGCCGCAGTGAAATTGCTTTCCAGAAAATCTAGCTGTAGTTTACTGTTTTAACAAATGAACATGTTTCCTTACAAATATTGCTGCATTTTTATTTATTCATCGACAGCAGTTTTAACCAGCTCAGCACTGAATTATGGGTAGCTCTGTCCAAGTAAAAAATTTGGCTGCCCCCTTGGACTGAACAGAATGTGTAGTATGTCTACCTGATCTGTCACCTGGCATGCCTGTGCAATCTTTTTGTCTTGTCCACCCCAGAGTCTGGTGCTGTCAATGGAGGATGCTAGCATACTGGAGCTCAACACGTGGCAGCAGGCAAGGAGCCCGACGTGGAAAGCTGCATGGGCCAACAGGCTCATGGCATCAAATTTCAATGCAGTTCTGTGCCGCAAACAACCATGGACAGAGCGAGGTATCGCAAACATTATGCGGCCAACAGCATTTTCAAATGCCATTGTAAGGTGAGAAAAACTAGGAACGCGCAAATGGAGAGTTTGTTATTTTTTCTGTAATTAACTTCACCTCTCACTTTCTACTTCTATCTCTCCCTCCCTTACAGCAGCAGACCATTCTGGTGCCCATCCCAAGGTGAGGCAAATTTAGGTCTTCTGCTGGATCTTCTCTTCCAGTTCATTCAAGCAATACTTTCCTTTTTAACATTTGCTTTTACTGCATTTGTATTCTATGTGAAGTTCACTCTGTTCTTTTCTGCACTACACTCTTAATCATTTATAAATGGAGCATCAGTGAGAGATTAAGTAGGAGGAATATCATCGTCATCATCAACCTGTTTTATCTTTGCTGCAAGATGAACGCCTCTCAAATAGGCTTCCAGCATGTATTCTGCATCAACCCAATCCTTTCTTTGTCCTCAGATTTTCTTAGATTTTCATCCCTCCGCCAAGTTTTCTGTCTTCCCCTACTCCTCACCATGTTTCTCTGTAGCCATTCTGTTACTTTGTTACTTAGCATGTATAAAGGCAGAAGTGCTTATAATTTATTTCGAGTCGTCATTGACAGTGCACTGCGATTGCTACTGCATTGCTACTTCACGCTTTGCAGTGAAGCACAAGGATCTGCACACTTTAATGCGTTTACCGGGTTTACGCGTTGACATTCACTGTAATTACTCCAAATCTTTGTCATGGCAATGTGCAGGCATGGCACGACAAATGAACCGCGAGCCATTCAACGTTACGTCCACCTTATGGAGCATCTTGGCCGCCCTGTGGTGGTCTCCACCTGTGGTCTGATGGTGCGTCCTGGTTGCCCGTGGCTGGGTGCAACGCGAGACCGTGTTGTCTATGACCCGCACGAAGATCCCCCTTTTGGTCTTATAGAGGTCAAGTGCCCTTGGAGCAAGAGGTCTGATTCGCTAGACACAGCGCTTGCCTCAGAGAACTTTTGTATACAACTTTCTGATAACATTCCTGAGCTGAAAGTGTCTAGTCAGTATTATGCTCAGGTCATGGGACAGATGTTTTGTTCTGGCTTCAAGTGGACACATTTTGTTGTTTATGCAGAGCAATGGATTGTTGTTTGCAAGGTTGTGTTTTCTGAGGCTGCCTGGATTGCTATGAAGTCCAAGCTGGACATATTCTATTTTAACCATGCTGATCCATACATGGCTTCATTACAGAAGAGCTCACAAGACGTACCATAATTTTAAGAAATGCTTCGGTGCGACAAACAAGAACAAGATGTAGAAAACACACCACAGAGCGCCAACTTACAACTGGCTTTATTGAAACCTACGTCAACGAATATGCGTATGCTTTGCACAATCATCAGCAACAAGAAGATAAAATACAGTGAAGAGAGCACAAGGTATAAAACCGATTAAAAACAAGGTTTGGTTTGGTTTATGGGGTTTAACGTCCCAAAGTGACTCAGGCTATGAGGGACGCCATAGTGAAGGGCTGCGGAAATTTCGACCACCTGGGGTTCCTTAACGTGCACTGACATCGCACAGGCCCATGTACTGTGCGATGTCAGTGCACTTTAAAGAATCCCAGGTGGTCGAAATTTCCGAAGCCCTTCACTACGGCGTCCCTCATAGCCTGAGTCACTTTGGGACGTTAAACCGCATACACCAAACCAAACTAAACCTTGTTTTTAATCAATTGTATAGCTTGTGCTCTCTTCACTGCATTTTAATTGTTGCTGATGAGTGCGCAAAGCATACACGTAAAACAAGGCACATGTGAAGACACATGAGCTAACATCATCAGCACGTAAATCTAATCATTCTTTCTTGGTCCGTGTTGTTTTAGCACTTGGAAAAAGGTCTTTTGAGCTCATACACCATAAAGGGAAGGGAGACAATATTCCATTATGCTGTCATTTTCAACATTTGATTAACTTTTTAGTCATTAGTCTCATTGGTCAGGCAAGCAAAAGTGCAGTAAATATTTTATTCCCTTGACTTTGTATGCAAAACATGCCACATGCATTCTTTAATCTAAACATTGTTACAAAATATTTCACCTGTTATTGTAGTGAATAAAAAAATATTTGCTATCTGGCAGTTTGAGTAACCAGCATATTGATGTCTTTCATGTGTACATTGCATGGGATTGTAGGTTTTTGCACTTGAAATTAATACTAGGGCATAGCTTAAAAAAAATCAGTTTTGCATGCCAAAGCTACACTTCACTATGGGTGTGGCATAGTGGGAAATAATGAATTCCCTTTGACCACCTATGCCTTTGCTGTGACTTTAAACCTTAATAGACCAAGCAGACCCAAAGGAAAAGGCTGGAACGACTGAGCTCCACAGTTTACAATGACCTCACAAAGAAATAAATGCCCTCCCAAGCTTCTTGGCATTCAAACGCCAAGAAGCATGAAAAGTGAAACTTCATAAAATGATCATGCGGCCTGCTGGGGCAGGTTGATAGAAGTACACTGTTACATGAGCATTAGGAGGCCTTCATGAGTGGCGTCTGAAAGTTAGTCAGAATAGCACATACTGTCCATATCTGATTAGCTAGGGGGGCCATTGTGATGGGGATTCTTCGATCAAATATGTGAAAGCTCTTGATGCGTTGAATTCGGTGCTCCACATGAATGCGGAGGCTTGCAATTGATTCTGTCTCTTCAACTTGTTCCTTTGAAAACTGGCCATTCCGTAGAAAAGGTGGCATATTAAGGTGCACGCCAATGGGTTCCAGCAGATCCTTGATTGTGAACTCTTTATCGGCCATAACATCCCCCTTGTCAAAAGGGCGCAAAAGAAGTCCGCTGACTTTTACGAGCTCTTTGTCCGAGATGCAGCCTGTGAAAAGCGCAGACACAAATGTCAGCGTTCCATCTGGTGACACCCCAACAAGGCCTTTGAATGTATTTGCGGACTTGTAATTAGAGTAGGTTTTGGACTGCAGCACAAAGGAACTGGGCACCTCACATTTGATCTCCGTAGCATCAATGATCACCCTAGTACTGGAGTATTTCTCCTTGAATTCTTCTGGCATGAACTTGTTAACCACATCACATGAAGCCCACAAGGACACATCACCGAGCCGGTGAAACAACAAGTTAATCCATTCTTTGAAAATTCTGCTCACAGTACTCTGGTGGATGTTAAATCGATGGCCAAGGTCTTTCTGGAAAAGCCCAAGCCGAAGAGTCACCAAAACTAAAAACAGCTGGTTCTCTGAGTTAAGAACAGGAGGCCGGCCTTGTTCTTTTCTCGAGGCCATGGTGTTGTCTGTTGTACACGTGCTGCCAGGCTTCAAATAATTTAGCAGTTTTCTGAAGTCTGCGTAACAAGGCAACCCAGTGTAAAATTGCACATCCTCGTCACTGTCCTTGAATTTCTCTATGGAAAATTCTGCTGTTGCATTTTCCAAGTACGCACACCTTCTCAGAAGTAGAGAAACTCGCGTTTCAAGCCTTGCATTCTTGTCTCGTTCTTCCTGCAGCTCACGGCGGAGTTCAAGAATTTCTTGGTCTTTTTGAAACTGTGTAGAATGCTCCTGGCATTCTTCCAGAGCAGAACTGTCATCTAAAGACATCTGAGTAGTGCTGTTGTCACTTTCTATGACATTGGATGCTTGTGTTGGCTCCTGAGAGGCAGCAGACGGGACAACTGGACAAGGGCGAGCTTTTGGTGGCTTACGTGTTTTCTTTGGTTTGCTGAATGCGAACACTGAAGGTATAGCCGTGTCGGTTAGCATTCTGCGCCCACTCGCTATGTTCTTCAGGAAATCATTTTCCGTGAAGTGCTTCGAGCAGATGCGGGCAGTCTCAACGTTGAAGGGGGGATCCCCTTCGGCTCATCTTCGGCTCATTTGGGATGCAGTGGAAAGACACCTGCAAAAGAAAAACGCACAGTAAAATACGCTGCATACCTGGAAATAATTTTTTCTGCATTTGGCTCAATGCATGCTTAGCTCAACAGCTTGTTTATATTGGAACTAAGAAGAGATTTTGTAGTTGTGGTCTTCTGAAAACTGCTGCTTAATGCAAGATAACTTTTTGTACCATGATACATTGTGGTTAGTTATCTGAAATAAGTCAGAACAGCAATTAGTTGAGCATTAGGGATGTTATGAGCTGTTTTCAAATTTACATAAAGCCTAATATGCCTGGTGATAGCCTAGCCACCTGATCAACACTTTTTGGTGGTTCAGTGGCTAAGGCGTGCTGCTGAGCCGGACGTGGGTTCGATCCCGACTGCAGCGGCCGTTTTTGTGATGGAGGCGAAAAACGAAAACGCCAGTGTACCGAGGTTTCGGCGCACGTTACAGATCCCTAGGTAGTTAACATTAATCCGATGCCCTCCACTTCTGCGCACCTCATAGCCCAGGTGTAGCTTCGGCGCGTTAAAAAAAAAACGACCTGAACATCTGTGTTGCCCGCATTTCTGCGCCCCACGATAGAGTGATGGGTCGACCATGACTGCCGACGCTGCACTGTGGGTCACACCTTGGAAAATACTATCGTTGCGGATCCGTTCGCCTGTGACACTTCGCAGATTTAAGATTGCATTAGACTTGCATGAAAGCAAACCGAAGGTTCAGGATAAAAAAAAAAAACAGGCACATGGAGCCGAGCGGCAGACGCAAAACTAATCCCGCGTGAGACACTACTAGCTGACCGACGCTGTGCGCCGTAACTGCTAGCAGACAGGAGCACTCCTCGGCAAATACAAGATAAGCAAACAGCCCCTTTATTAGCCTTTTTAGTTCTGCAAATGTTATTTGTGCTGTGACATCGTCTACGATCTAGTTATTAACTCTCGAAAAGCACTCGACACCCGCAAGAGGCTTCCCGCTGCCTCGCATCGCGCTCCAGGCGAGAAATAAGAAAAAGTGCACGAAGCTAGCACTCTTACCTTGTTCCCTTGGCTATCCTTGAGTCCTCTTTGTGTACAGCAAGGTACGGAGCAATATTTGGGCATCTTCGACGACCACAAATGCCAACGTGCGCGTCGCTGTACCGTACTGCCATACACTGCGGTATCCAGAAGCCCCCAACATGGCGGAAACACGCGCGGTCAGCGCAAGGGGGCGCCAGCTTTTGCATAAGGTCTATTTAGTTTGTGCAGTTTCATTGCAGCTGCGATTTCGTGAATGCCGGGTTTGCGACATAGTGATCAGTAGAGTCACAGGTGCATTCGCAGTGCTGCTGTGAAAATCTATCACTACATTCTCTTAGTGATTACACATAATGTGACCATCCTGCAGAGGACACAGCAGCATGGAGGTGGTGGCCATGCACGAAGCGCTCGAAGACCATCCACGACCAGCGTCTCCAGCAGCAGAGTCAGCACCAGCAGCTTCTTTCCAGGACATTTTTTTGTGCCCTGAACTGCCGCAGCCCAGCACCTCTCAGTCTGTGGATGAAGATGAAGGCACGGCGAGCCAGTCTGCAGGGAATGGCCCGCCGCAGCCCAAAAAGCGGAGGAAAGCTCGGGAAGAGCTCGATGTTGTAAATGCACAGCTTGCGACTGTGCGAAATGCATTACTGGCGCACAGGTCCACAGATGCCGATGAACACTTCTTGCTGTCCTTAAAACCATATGTGACAACTGTGCCAAGCATTATGCGTATAGGGCAGTATAGCCAGGGCATTGTAGGGCAGTATAGACAGGGAGTATATCCCACTCACCTGACGATTACTTATTACGTTATTTATTTATTTATTACCCTTATTACTAATTATTTATTACTTATTTTACTACCTGATGATAACGTCAGAATAAATAAGTCATAAGGGTGTAATTACTCATTGACATCCACCCGAACGCAGCCATACGGCTACAAAGGAAAGCTGTATAGCTTTCCTTTGTAGCCGTATGGCTGCGCTCGGGTGTATGTCAATGAGTAATTACACCCTTACTACAAATCTACTCCACCTTGGGGGATTCCCCTAAACATTTGATCGATCAGAATAAATAAGTGTGAAGAGATGCGGTATGTATGGCACCACATTTATTTCACTGTGCTGCAGTTGTGCAAAGAAAAGATGGAGCAAAGAAGCCATGGCAAGTAATTGTCGTTACGGTGGAGCAGTGGCCGACAGAAAAATCAGAGGCCTAATCCATCCAGTATCTCACAAAAATCAGAACTGACCTCAACTCGAATTGCCTCACACCACTTCCTCAACATACCCCGAATAAGGATGTTCATCTGTTAATATAAGCTTTTATCCGCAGCTTGTTCTTTTTTTTGTCGCACCCTACACAATCAATGCAAGAAGCTACTATGGTGCTGAATCACCCAGTGTCATGTTTAACAAGATCTGATTCCGCTTTAACGGTGGCCATTGCATCAAAGAGAACAAAGAATACACTGAAGCAAAAGTGTATAGCCGCCGCGGTGGCTCAGTGGCTATGGTGCTCGGCTGCTGGCCCGAAAGACGTGGGTTCGATCCCGGCCGCGGCGGTTGAATTTCTTTGGAGGAGAAATTCGAGGCCCGTGTACTGTACGATGTCAGTGCACGTTAAAAAACCCCAGGTGGTCGAAATTTCCGGAGCCCTCCACTACGGCGTCTCTCATAGCCTTAGTCGCTTTGGGACGTTAAACCCCATAAACCAAACCAAACCAAAAGTGTATATTGGAAAAAAAGACCGCAGGTGCGCCGAAGGAGTTTAGGAAGCAAGGACGTCTAAGATAGATTAAGACAAGAAAGTATATTAACAACGTTGAATGCGAGACTGTAGCAGCTGCAGGGCTCTCTCCTTTCTGACGACGTTTGTAAAAGTCTTGAGAAGCCGCTCCTTGAAGGTTTCCCAGTTCGCAAGGCTGGCTTCCTCATTCTCAAACCACTCTTGCTGGTCCCTCCAGGGCGAAGAAGACGTACCTAAGTTTCGTGGCATCGTCGCAGTTGTTAAAGGCAGCTACACGGTCGAACTGCTCCAGCCATAATTCGGGGTCGGCGCCAGGCGAAGCGTCGAAGGTTGGCGGCACCCGGGGCTGCTGCAGAATGATTGGAGTGGTCATCGGGGGGCAAGCGCATGGTGGAGCTTAAAAAATGAAAGCTCAAGAAAGCGCCATGGCATTACTCCTGATAAAAGGATCATGTTGAGAAAGTGTGTACACCAGTGCTTCTTATTGCCCTTGTACAGACACGAGATTGCTGTGATGAACTCTACACTTTAGAACACAGACTGCCACTCGCTCAGTGGTTATGGTGCTCGGCTGCTGACCTGAAAGGTGCAGGTTCGATCTCAGCCGTGGCGGTCGAATTTCGATGGGGGCAAAGTTCTAGAGGCCCATGTACTGTGCGATGTCAGTGCACATAAAAAAAAACCCAGGAGGCCGAAATTTACTGAGCCCTTCAATATGGCGTCCCTGATCACCTGAGTTGCTTTGGGACGTTAAACCCCCAATAAACCTTTCTGAAAACCTTGCTGCACAGGTGACAAAATGTCATTTTCAGGAAGATAGAAACTATGTGTTGAAGTAACTTGTAACAGGAAGAGGCGATAGAAATTGGTCGATAGTTAGAGTTAGGTTGTCCCCTTTTGACTGGTACGATGCCGGCCATCCACCAGTACCTCACCCGTATAAAACCCGAGAGAGAGATCTTTGTTTAAAAGGTTTACGGGGGTTTAACGTCCCAAAGCAACTCAGGCTGAGGGACACTGAGGGCTCTGGAAATTTAGACCACCTGGGGGTTCTCTTAACATGCAATGACATTGCACAGTGGATGGGCCTCTAGAATTTCACCTCCATCGAAATTTTATTGTTAAAAAGATCTTATTTATGGCCGCAACCCGGCAGATGCGTGCAAAAATAAGAACAAAAAATGTCTCGCACTTCAGCTGCTGCCCTAGAGAAATTATGGCCAGCAGGAGGCTGCAGGCCCAGCATCGCTGAGCCTCCATCAGCTGCCAGGGTAGAGAGCGCCATTGTCCTTCGGTTTTGTTACCGAAGTGGTCCTCGTGGTCATCAATGCAGTAGCCGTCCTCGGTGAGGAAGTTGTGCAATGCACATGTTGCCAACACCACAAAATCCGCATTTTCCAGCTTAAGGTTGATGACACGCCGAAAAATGCGGAAACGTGAGGCCATCACACCAAATGCACTTTCGACGCACCTCCTGGAAATAAATAGCATATTGTCACGTGCTACGCATGGGCCCTGGGGAACAAAGATGTGCGCACGCTGGAAGAAAAAGAGGAAGTCCAGTATCCTGCCGCTAACACTGGGGCTGGGGCGGGTGATCCGGGGAGCGTCGCTGTAATCAATGCGAGTAGCACTGGTAGGGGCCTGACTGGACAAACTCCAAGGGGAGGAGCGGTAGGCGGGAGCCGCCTGCAGAGAACAGCTCTCATACGGGAGTTCACTGCGGCGCCCATGATCTTGATGCCGGGAGAGTTCGTCACGCACGATTTGACAAATGACGTCAGGGAGCCACTCGCCTTCTCCCCAACGTCGTTCCCCACCGCCACCGGGAAACTAGTGTGTGCTGCCGATGGAGGTGCGGTCTCCGGATCATCGATAGTGCCAATTCCTCTGCCCATGGCCTTAGTGGACACTGGTGCCACAGTGTCAGTGATGAGTTCAACTTTCAAGAACCGTTTAAGTCGTAAAATAATCTTCACTTGGGATCGCGCTGTTTATTCCGTTATATGCTGTATGTTCCAAACTGAATTCACGGTGCTCCCTCGTTCTACACGACATCATCCTCGGTATTCACCATTGCGGTGCTACTCTCAACTTCCGCAGTGGTGGCATATCATTAAGTCCTGGCCTTCGGTCAGCTCTCATATAAGACTCGCCAGTGGTTGCCCAAGTGTTTTCTGTCTCTACAGATACCGTCGTTCCAGCAATCTGCCATATTCGTTCCTTTGTGTCCTCGAGCACGATTTCTGATGCCTTCGATGCTGTGGTGTAACCTTGTTCCCTTAACTGTGCAAAGAAAAGTCTGCTAGTACCCCGCATGTGACCAAGGGCCATGCCACTCTTTGGACTGTCAGTTATTCCAACGAACCTGCAGTATTGCCATGTCGTTAAAAACTTGCTGGCTTTGAAAAGAAAGTTTTTCTGTACCAGTTGCCGCGATCACTGACAACTGGTCACTGACACTGACAGCCATGGGAATCCTAATTTATTATTGCGACAGCCACCGTCTCTACCCGGCACCTGCCAAGGGGCTGAGTAAGGCGGAGGAGCGAACTCTGCGGCGCCTGCAGACAGGAACCCTTCTCTGTCCTGCAATAGCAAAACACTTCGATCCGAACACAGATGGGCGCTGCCCGCACTGTGGAGAGATCTGCGATATCTTTCACATGGTGTGGGCATGTACTCAGAATCCTCACCTTCCCCCCTCCCCCACCCCCACCCGAGAGGCATGGGAGACTGCCCTCCTCAACTGCTCCACACTGGAGTCCCAAAGGGCTCTGGTCAAGCGGGCGCGAGACGGGGCCTCGTCATGCGGTGTCCCGGACTAAGGATACCGACCATGCAGCAGGGTTATTTATTTTTTTTTAACCCTCAAGCTCTCTTGATTAAAGTTTTTCACCACCACCACCACCACTACCCACTAGCGACCGCCAGGTACTAGTGGCCATTCTTATGAAGCATGCGGACGTGTTTGACTTCGGTCGCGACCAACCACCGCCGATTCCAGCTTCCATGATCACATGATCAATACTGGATCTGCACACAAGATTCGACAGAAGCCATACTGCGTCTCGCCTTCCGAACGTCAGATAATCGATGAACAAGTCCGTGACATGTTGCACCGCGACATCATTCAGGAATCTTCAAGCCCGTGGCCTGCTCCGGTGATCCTCGTCAAAAATAAAGATGGCACTTGGCGATTTTGTGTCGACTACCACCGGCTTAACACTGTCACAAAGAAGGATGTTTACCCGCTCCCGTGCATTGATGATGCCATTGACTGCCTCCACTCAGCCTCCTTCTTTTCCTCGGTGGATCTACGGTCCGGATACTGGCAGATCCCGATGCACCCGCAAGACAAAGAGAAGACGGCATTTGTGACACCTGATGGGTTGTATGAATTTAATGTAATTTAATGTTATGCCATTCGGCCTTTGCATCGCTCCTGCCACTTTTGAACGATTTATGGATACGCTTTTACGTGGCCTGAAGTGGCAAGTTTGCATGTGTTATCTGGAGAATGTTATTTTTGGAAGGACCTTCGCCGAACATAATAGCCGCTTAGCCGCCATTGTCCTAGACTGCATAGAGACAGCGGGCCTCATGCTGAATTCCAAGAAGTGTCGCTTCAGTGAATGCCAAATTACTGTGCTTGGTCATCTCGTTGACAAGGGTGGCGTAAGGCCCGACCCGCAGAAGGTTGAAGCTGTAAGCAATGTCAAAGAGCCCAAATCAGTGAAAGAGCTTAGAAGTTTTTTAGGAGTTTGCTCATATTTTCGGCGTTTCGTTCCCAAGTTTTCTGATTTAGCCTACCCGCTTACAAGTCTCCTGCAGAAAAACGCTCCTTTCCACTGGACTCCCGAATGCGACTCCGCGTTTCGGCAAATCAAGTTTCTCCTCACCTCGCGGCCAATATTGCGTCATTTCTGCCCGACAGCACCCACTGAACTCCACATTGATGCCAGCGGCATCGGCGTGGGTGCTGTGCTTATCCAACGCCATCAGGACAATCAACATGTCGCTTATGCAAGTCGCACCCTCAGCAAGTCGGAACGCAATTACACTGTAACAGAGCAAGAGTGCCTCGCAGTTGTTTTCGGTGTGCAATGGTTTCATTCGTACCCTTATGGACGTGCTTTTACAGTCGTCACAGAACATCATTCTCTGTGCTGGCTTGTCAATCTACGCGACCCCTGCGGTCGGTTGGCCCGCTGGGCGTTACGCATCCAAGAGTTACGCCTCCAAGCTGAATGCACAGCCTTTCCTGAATGATTATTTTATTTACCATATATATATATTCATGAGAACGTTTTTATCTTCTAGGCACCCTGGCAGAGACAAAATTCAAGAATTTGAAACATATATACATAAGGAAAAGACAAGAAATAAAAGAAAAACAGAAGAGTGGAGCTGGGGCGGCTGATATACCTACAGTAAGAGGCCGCATTTCGAATCAATGATGCAGCTGATGGAGGCTTCACCGCAGCTTGCACTGCGAGTTTAATTTGCTTGTATAATAAAAACTTTTGCAACACCTGATGTAGAAATACATGTGAAAAGGAGAACAGAGCCAGAGCAAGCATAATGTGACTTACAAGTCCAAAAATATGGTAGTTGAACAGCACTCCATTGAACAAAAGCCGGCGCCCCATAGCATAAAAGTGATTGCTGAGGTAGTCTAAGCAGGACAGCAGAAAGGCTAGTTTAGTGTTATCAAACTATATATGCTTAGTGCCTCTAGCAGTATTCTTGTTGCATATCTATACGGCTAGCAACTTTAAGCTGAACGCTAGGATTTCTTTTGCTAAGGCAGTCAATGTCAAGTCACCCTCTTCTTATCTGTGCCTCAGTGCAGTGCTCAGTGCTGCGTGTAAACAAGCAGCTGTATTTGCTTTCATGAGAGTGGATCATAAAAAGTTGAACTACATAGTTTGTTTTCCCAGAGTCCTACCAAAAAACATAATTTTGCGCAAACAAATTTCACAACCAACTACACTTGGTTATTTGAAAAGCTCATTCTGTTTATCCCGGTGTAAAATATGTACGTTAATTTCTTTTCAGCTCTTTCCATGCTGTTGATGATGGTGGTGAAAGGTTAGTGACAAAAAGGAGGCTTTTTAGGTACTATGGCCTATACCGCATGGTATGGGCCAAGGCAACATGGAAATAAACATGATAAAAGAACTGAAGATTGAGCAGCTGGCCAACTTAGGCCCAAAAGTTCAGCGGGAGCAGAGCTTTGAAAGCAGTCTTTTTAAAGCGGTCTTGTTTAAACTGTTGCCATTAGTGAAAACAAAGAACATTTAGCATAAACCCTCACAATCAGGAACACAGCTAGGATTTAGGGAAAATATTCATGGTGCCTTTGCACAGTCTGTTATCATGCTGCTGCATGTTTATCCTTGATATCTGCCATTGCAGCTCCACGCAGGCAATGCAGGGACATGTGGAGCCACTGCCTTAGCCCACGGTAAAAAAAAGTTTGTTAAAACCATATCAGAGTTATTAAGGTGGTAATATGTGTCAACAAAAATAGCGCGTGGACAGAACAAGGACGAGTAGGACGTGAAAAGCTTTTGTGCACAAATTGAAGTTGATAGAGACTACAACGCAAAATACAGATGACTAAAACAATGAATATCTTTCATTATTTTATAAAATCTAGACCATAATAACACTCAAAGCAACACCATTTCTGTTGCATTCTCTGCCCATTTAAACCTTCTGGAAAGCTTCATAATGACGAACTGAAAAGGCCCAGCTAGTAATGCAGCAAACTTAAGAGAACAGATGAGAATTATGTGAGGAAGAACCTGTAAGGAAAGAAAATGCTCCTGTAAAAAAATGCAGTGTTGCCTCTCACCGCCTCTCTGTAAATTGAGTGATGTAACAATCAGTCATTGCCATTAAGGACTTCCTTGAGGGGTGCTTGCCACACTGGGCTTTTGTAACAAACTAGTCGGATACAGCTCAAGAACACACTGTGGCTTAGGCAGTGTAGACTGGGCACTATTATTTTCCTTTTTTCTTGCCCACACCCATTGAGCCTTTAAGCATTAAGTGTGTTCCTATGACAGGAAATTGCTCGTCTGATCAGTCTAGCCCTGTTTGGGGTAAAGACCTTTTATTCACAAGTGAGTTCATCATATACTTTGTGTTCCGGTTTCAGATTCTGTATGCAAAAACAGTAGAGCAGCTCCAGAAAGCCAAGGAAGAACTCCGCTTTTTGAAGCATGAAGCTTTTGTGAAGAAGGTCAATACCTTTCTTAATAATGAGCAAGAATGGGTGCTCCTTCACCGTGCAGGCACAATGACTAGGGGGCACAATACAAACAACTATTCCGAGGCGTCCATCCGCATTCTGAAAGACATTGTGTTCTGTGCCGCACAAAGGCATACAATGCAGTAGCCCTAGTGGACTTCACCACCACAACATGGGAGAGCTACTTTGAGGCATGGTTGCTAAGGCATGCTCACAATTGAGATGCCTCTCACCGTGTTGCATTCCAGCACCTGCTGCAGAAGCTGCCCAGTGATTTTGCCAAGTCGATGAGATGGCACTTTCTTATAGTGTGCCTTGTTCTTCCGGCACAAGCTCCTACGAAGTGGACGCCGACATTGGCAGCTGCTGGATAGGCAGCCAAGGTGCTTTTTGCAAGCACCAGGCTGCTATGCAGAAAGCCTTCGATGGCTTTTTCCCATCTCCTTCATGGCACCGCGTCGCGACATGCTTGCGGCCTACAGGGCGCTGGGCATTCTTCGAGACGCTCTTACTACACTATTGTGGCCACAGGGCAGTGCGCGCACCCGTGAGCCTCTGTGCATTCCTCGAACAGATGGGCTTGACGTCCTACCTGTTTTCTGCCAGGTAGTTACGTGCAGTGACCGAACACTCCGCGTGTGCTACCTTGGACGATGAACAGCTGGACGCCCCCACTCCAGCTGTTTTGTGTGTTGCGTCGTGCGCATGTGTTTTTCTACCAGACCTTCACGTGCGTGTGACCTGTATATATTTATCATGTTTATATGTAAATAGATTTATTCTCAGTGTACCCCTTCCCCTGTCCTTTCTACTATCCCCTCACCTCTTTCTTTTCACTTCTACTCACTGCCTGCTATCCTTTATTTCCGCTGCCCCAGCTCAGGTGCTTCTAGCGGCGATAGCAGATGCCGGGATAGCAAAAATTCTTTTACCTACCATATTCAATGCAAAATAAAAACCACAACTACTACTACTTTTCCCAAATAGCCCAAAGCTGACTCCTGAAGATCGCCGACAGCTTGGACACCTGGCGTTGGGAGACCGCTGCCCGCAGCTAGAATTTTTCCTTCCCATGATGTCAGCAGACTGTGTGGATGCGATTCCAGAAGCTTGCACGTCCACATGCAGCAATACGGCAATGGAAGATGTGTGCCAGCTGCCGAAATCTCCACCAGGGCCACTTCCAGAGTGGAATGAGAAGCCTCAGGTACAGTTCAGTATTAATCCTCTCAACTACTGTAATGAGCAATTGTAGCAGCATATCAATTTTTTTAGGTTTATGACCATCAGAATGTCATGATCGTGAGAATAATATGGCCCTGTCTCCGCAGGGGCGCGTCTGCAGCATGCAGACGGTGAGTGGCGACACCACAAGGTATCCCGAACATCTGCAGGGACATCCCCGCAGGGGGATGATGGTGAGCAATGCGTCACCACCCGAGCATCCGCGCTTAGCCGTGCGTGGCATCACCGTGTCCGGGGAAAAGGGGATCCTGGTGGTTGAGCCGATGCCGAGCGTTTGGACCCTTAAGGCCCCTCGGCGGAGGCAACACACCACTTTGGCCCCAGCTTCCTGCAGACGACACCTCCGGCCTGACCGAACCGGAGGAAATCGGCAGTCGCCTTTTCCTGTCCTCCCCTCTATCTTTCACTTTCTTACAACTTTCCTGTATCCTCCTCTCTTCTTCGTTTTTTTCCTCTTTGCGTTACCCTGAGTTGCGTTATATTTGGTTATAGTGAAGGTGTAGAGCTGGCGAGGGCAAGACTTGCTTTCAAGTTCCTGTCGCGTCCCCTTGTTGGACTCCATGGTGGGTGGCTGGCGCCATGACCGAAGAGACTAAATTTTTTATGGCTCCCCCCCTTTCAAAACTTGATTGCTCTCTCAAAAAAGGGCAGAACGAAGCAACAGACTTTTTCGCGAAAAAGAAACCAACTTTCACAAAATTTCATGTAATCATAGCAACTGTGACGAAAAGCAAGCACACAGCACAAAGGCATACAATGCATTAGCCCTAGTGGACTTCACCATCACAACATGGGAGAGCTACTTTGAGGCACGGCTGCTAAGGCATGCTCACAATCGAGATGCCTCTCTCACCGTGTTGTATTCCAGCACCTGCTGCAGAAGCTGCCCAGTGATTTTGCCAAGTCGATGAGATGGCACTTTGTATAGTATGCCTTGTTCTTCCAGCACAGGCTCCTACGAAGTGGACGCCGACATTGGCATCTGCTGGATAGGCAACCAAGGTGCTTTTTGCAAGCACCAGGCTGCTATGCAGAAAGCCTCCGATGGCTTTTTCCCGAATAGCCCGGAGCTGACTCCTGAAGATCGCCGACAGCTTGGACACCTGGTGTTGGGAGACCGCTGTCCACAGCTAGAATTTTTCCTTCCCATGATGTCAGCAGACTGTGTGGATGCGACTCCAGAAGCTTGCATAATTGTTTCAACTACTGCAACTAGCAATTGTAGCAGCATCATCAGAATGTCATCATCGTGAGAATAATATGGCCCTGAATTCATTTCCTGTCTACTAATAATATTCTAAAGGAAAAAAAAGGGATGTGAACAGGCTCCATTATACTGTGTGCAGTAGATTAAGCCGGAATTGGTGTTGCTCATTTCTTGCAAGGCTGCAGTGGACGCGAAGGCAAAGCCTGTATTAACATGCCGGTCTCCACCACTCAGAACAAAGGACATAGCACAACCATTTTGTATGGCCGCAGGAGGGCTGTGTGTCGACCCATTTCTTCCACTTCATCTCATGTATCACGTTGGGATAGTAACTCAGTATGCCTGTGACAGGAGTGAAATAGGACAGCTTTGATTTTATTAAGGCCAAGTTTTAAACTATTACTTTGAGCCCACCCAGGAAACCAATGTCGGCTACTAGACAGCTTGACTCATCTTGACCCATCTCAACTCGACTATGGCTTCTTCCAGCCACAGAATAGACGTCTAGAGGCCATCTCAAGTTTGATGCCTTGTAGACGTTTGATTAAGGACGTATCTTAGACAATGTATATTATATGACTGCATGACACATAATATTCTAAAAAATTTTCTTCCAGACATTAAGCGTGAAATATGGACATCCTTACTTTACTAATGTGGTGTGCTGCAAGCGTCAAGCAATACTAAAAAAAAAAAGAAACGTGGATCACGAATGTACGTGGCGCTTAAGAAATCTTGCAGGGAAGGGTAAATGAAGGCAATTGTGACGTGCGGCTTGCGCTTATATAGAAACGCTGATGCTTTCTATGCGTACTTTGCGTAGTGCGAGAGTCACACGTTTTCCCGCCATCTTTTCAAAAATTGCAGGAGCGCCATCATACCTACGTTTATTGCTCTTGAAGTATATAGCTGCATAAAGATAATAAGTAAATCTTGTTATTATATTTTTAGAAGTAAAAATTTTGCTACACAAAATTTTGAGCATGTGCGTTTTAATAAACGGATGGCATTGAAAACATATGTAGAGCCGGCGCTGGCGGCGCTGCGAGCGACCCCATGCTTCCCGCCAAAATCTGTCGAGAAGCGAGCGAAGCATGGCCGTTGGCTCCGTTGGAAGGTTCGCTGTGCTTTTGTTCGCGGTGGCACGTCAAGACTGTGAGTGCAAAAGGTAGAGTTTTCAACTTTTTCTTATGTCTTCGAGGCGCACTAAAGGCTTCGATGAACTGTCTCGCTGGCAGAAGCGTCGGCGCCTACGTTCGATGGCCGAACCGTCGTTCGAGGAGTCGGTTTCGGCGAACCTTTCCCAGCAAGGGTCGGTGCCGAGATGTTCACAGTCCCAAGCTATCAGTGCGAATGTGTTTTCTGTGTCAAGTGACCCATCCACAGTTAATCAAGAACGAGGAGACAGTTCCAGTTCCGATTGTCTGGAGATATGCGAAACAGAAGTGCCTGCCGTGCCTGACATTGTTCACAGTGAAGATTGTCCTGGCAGTTCTGGTGTTGTCTGCTCAGATGAGAAAGGTCACGAAAGCATGAAGGACTTTTTGTCAAGGTGGGCAGTACGAAATGGGGTGGGACACAAGGCTGTCAGTGACCTCTTAAAGAAACTGAAAACGCACGACTGTTGTCCATGCTTTGCTAGTTTGCCTTTGGATGCCAGGGCGTTGCTCGGAACACCCAGGAAACATAATATTATTTCTGTGTCACCAGGGAGTTATGTACATATAGGAGTAGAAACCAGTCTGACGACTCTGCTTAAGGCACTTGTGGACATTTCAGCGGCACCATCATGTCTCAAGCTTACATTTTTCATTGATGGAATTCCTTTAACAAAAAGCTCTACGAGTCAGTTCTGGCCTATCTTATGTCGTGCAGAGGGAGTTTCAAACAACAACGTATTTGTTGTTGGCTGCTACCACGGTGAGTCAAAGCCAGAGTCAGCAGACACCTTTCTGACTCCATTTGTTGATGAAATGTGCAGTCTGTATCAGAATGGACTTTGTGTAAAGGGAAGAAAATTCACGATAGAAATTAGAGCTTTTGTATGCGATGCCCCTGCGCGAGCCTTTGTGCTAGGTGTGAAGACTCACTCTGGTTATTTCAGCTGCACTAAGTGCACTGAAAAAGGAGAATTTGTAGATCAGAGGGTTGTTTTTGCTAGCACAAATGCACCCCTTCGCACAGATGACGACTTTGCTCGCAAAACTCAGAAAGAGCACCATGTTGGCAGCACTGTCCTTGAGAAGCTTCCCATTGGATTAATCTCAACTTTTCCTTTGGACTATATGCACCTGGTATGCATAGGAGTCACCAAAAAGTTGCTGTTGTTGTGGGTAAGAGGTGAGCTGCCCCATCGCCTGTCAGCTTCTGCTGTTGCACAGCTTTCAGAGTCCTTGCTGGCTCTGAAAAGTTGCTGGTGCCTGGAGTTTGCTCGCCCACTGCGGTCTTTAAAACACCTTGATCGCTGGAAAGCAACTGAGTTGCGTACTTTTCTTCTCTATGCAGGCCCCATTGTTCTGAAGCTTGTTTTACCTCGTAAGAGTTATGAGCATTTTATTGTTCTCCATGTTGCTGTACGAATATTGGCAAGCCCTTCTTTACGCATCTCCCTGAACAGATTTGCAAAAGACTTATTGTGCTACTTTGTAAATTATGTGCACAGATTGTATGGCCACCGTCACATGAGCTATAACGTTCATGGGCTGATTCATCTGGCAGATGATGTCCTGTTGCATGGTTGCCTAGACACATACAGTGCTTTTGCTGGAGAAAGTTTTCTTCATAGTTTGAAAAGGCTAGTCCGAAGTGGAAAAAAACCCCTTGAGGAAGTTGCTAATCGAATTCACGAAAATATGAGCAATGGTGAACTCTTTGCAGCAACAGGAACTGCGTCCTTTTCTGGTGTGGTCTTAAAGGAACCACATGCTGATGGCCCACTGCTGCCAACATTCAAAGGTCCTCAACATCGTGCTGCAGTATTTGAAACGTTCACTCTAAAAGGCAGCTTTGGTGACAATTGTTGTATGCTTTCGGACAGCAGTGTAGTACTTGCCTCTAACTTTGCATTTGACAGTGATGGTCAAGAAGTTGTAATAGGCCAAAAGTTTCAGTCCTCAGATCCTATGTTTTCAAGGCCTATTATTTCTTCTGAACTGGGCATCCTTGTCGTTCAGAACCTATCTCATGTTATGGCGTGGCACCTAACTGACGTAAAGTGCAAATGTGTCCTTTTTCCCCATCAGAGCGGGCCTAATACTTATGTTGTGCTACCACTTCTTCATTCAGAAACCCATTTTTAGCTTTTGGACTGTAGTACCATTATGAGATATCACTGTTGCAACGTGTGTTGGACAACTTGTTTGATTTTTTACAATAGATACTATTAATTTTTCATAATCTGTGCAATACAATATGTTTAGATTTCAGTTTAAGTTTACAAGGTGCCATGTTTTAGCTTCACCCAATACTCTGTGTGCTCTGGATGGACCTCGTGTATTTGAAGAGTGAACCCTTATGTTCTGTACATATTGTAAAACAAAGTGAAATGTTTTTTAATGCATGTTCAGAAACTATACTTTGATGTTAATGCTCCCAAAAGCATGATCCTAAGTGAAAGCCTGTGGGTGGCACTAACGACTTTCATCAACAGATGTATGCAGTGGTGCGATTTGCCAGTGATGACACAGTTGCTGTTGTACCCACAAACTGGGTTGATGGAGAGGACTGCTTGTGGCCTAGCCATGCAAACTCCAAAACCATAAGCAAAGCTGCTGAGCGCATGCAGACTCCGGATGCATCATATTCTCGCCACAAGATTATTGTCCTTCGTCTAGAGTGTAAGTTGCTTGCGTCCCATTTTTTTTCTAACCTGCTCATTTGCATTCCCACTGTTGTTGATGTGACTGCAACACAAGTGATGTTATTCTAAGGGAAAATGATTGAAAAGAGGCCAGAGTTCACGTAACACTGTCTTGATGAAATTTTTGGATTGGTCTCCCAGATTAAAATGGCCATTGAAACAAGATGGTCGACCTTCACTTATTAGTTTGCAACTGCATCCAACAGCTTCCTAACAGGACTGCTGCTGTGGCTTAGTGGCATTGACTCTGAACTGTAATGGGGTTGGTCTAAGCCATAATTACCATAAGTATCAGTTAAGGCATTAGAAACAACTATTGATGGGCAATGACAGCACCTTGCAGAGGCTGATTCAATGAAACAGCACCATAGTTTAAGTTAGAGCAGAACTTTGTACTTTGTGTAATGCCGGCTAATTAAGCAAGCAATGTTTTTGTCTGTATTCTAGCTTCATACAAGACTGCGCGTGCACTCCTGGCTCGGGCTGAAGCCACTGATGATATTCAAACATCTGCAGATGAAGGTAGGATTAAAAAATTATATGCAGTGTGTTCTTTAAGCACTGCATCAGACATTTTGTCTTTTATATTAATGTGTGTTTAAGCACAGATTATGGTAACAATAACACCAGATGGTATTTTAGGTCTTCAAAGCGTTGAGAGAATGTAAGTGTTTGTGCCTCTAAAGAACTGTATAATGCTTGCTTGAAAGAAATGGAATACTTTACAAGATGGTAATGCTAGAAATATCTTGTTTTATCTTTGTTTTTAAGGGTTACACCTATAATTTGTCAGTTGTAGTTTTCAAGAAAGGCTGGAATGTTTACTCCCATGCTGTGGGTTATTGTTTGTTATTAGGTATTGATGGTTGGTGTAAATCTTAGTGGCAGCATCTTTTAAGCATTGTTAATTTAATATTCAAACCCCTTCTCGTGCACCTCATGGCTGCCTAAGCAAATAGTTCTCACCTTTCAGACAGAGGACGTGGCAAGCGACGAAAAGTTCTCAGAGTTTTGTCAAGCAGTGAAGAAGATGAAAGTGAGCTTGAAGGAATGCCTTGCAAGCCGCCAAGGTGAATCTCTTTATGATGATCACATTGCTTAAGTTTTGATGCTCTGGTCATTTGAAAGAAAATGCATTTTTGCAATTTTTTGTATTTATTGCTAACTAGCAGAACTGGATTGCTGATTTCCTGATTTTTGCACATTGTCATGGTTTGCAGCCCCAAAAGATGTGCCCCTGTGCATGGTCCCATGGTGTTTGCAAAGAAAAGTACCCCCAGCCCAAAAACACGTGCCCACTATGCTTCAGGCTTTGAAGAAACCATGGCTGAAAGGCCAAGCAGTGAAAGTTGTTCTAAAGGTAGGTACAGCTCATGCTCTCTAGTCAGGGTTACCTTACATTCACATGCTCACTAAATTCTTATGATGGGCGGATTCAACGAAAAGATCCTCAAATTGCTTACAAACACAAAAGATGACAACAGTGAAGGCCTTCGTTTAGAGTTGCCTCTAAAAAACGAAGATGATGTAAATGATCTGGAGTCCCAGATTGCTAATGACAAGGCAACAAGAATCAGCTTGGTAAGCGAACGTGACACTTTCTATGGCTGACTGAGTGAGAGCTTTTGGAATGCACAAAATACATTTGCTATTGTAATGCATTACCCAATGTGTCATGTAAGGGCTGGATTTATAACTTCATAGTGAGAAACGCAGAGTTTCACAATTCATATTAAGCCAGTTCTCGCAATCTGGATTGAACTAACAAAGCTCAGTATCCTTGGCATGCATGCCACGGCTGGAAAGTGTTCATGAGAAGGAAAACTTTGAAAAGCAAAGGACAACAAAGGGCTGAAGTGGTATGAAGTGGTATGTTGGTGGCACCACTGGACCAAGCAGTGCAGTGCAAGAACCAATTCGTCACCCTCTGAGGCTCATCAGAGCTCACACTGATTGACAGCTGCACTGCTGCAAGAATGGTAGCAACAGTGACTTTTTTTTTTCTTTGAAAAATCCTTACACTTATACATGGCTGCTGGCAGTACTGTATATCATAGTTGATGAAAGTTATTTTGTGAAATTTACAGAAGGAAAAATATTTTTATGGGGTTAGGTCATGGCCATAAAATGCTGTATATAATTTAAGGGGATGTTAACAGAACCAATAACAGATGCAGTGGAAAGCTGCCATCATCTGAGATATGCTTTTTCAATTTTCAAATATAAATTTAAACTGGTTCACTCATTTATATGGAAAGATATGCTCTCAAACTATATATTAATAGTGTTTTTTTTTTTGTTTTACTCTGTGGAATATCATTCAATATATTTGTTGCAGGCACGGAGGCTTTCACTAATAGGTGGAAAGAACATAAGAACGCTGACTGCAAACATCTTGCGCACAGTTTTCACCGACGAAGTGGGGAGGATGTTCAGCGTTTTTGGACAGCGGGGCAAAAGAAGCTTGAAGGACCTGCTTGTCTTTGGCGTGATTGAAGGTGTGTATTTGGTAGGCTTTTACAAATGGTGCATGAATACTAGTTCCTTCCTATTAGTATGCCAGTAAGGCCTGCACAATTACCTTGAATTTGAAAAATTAACATAAAATGAGTGATTGTTATATTCTTATTGCCAAAACAGTGTTACTATTTAGTCACACTGGAGTTCATATCGTAGCATGAGCCACTAAGGCTTTTCATATAACCTGTTCAACCGTGCCCGCACAGTTTTCTTCCAGTAAAGTGTTTATTTCCAGAATCGATACGAATGGACAGACGCTATGTCTCCGCCGATTCCCATACGATACAGCAAGCAGCAGCAGGGTGGCTGAAGAACTGCACACTGAGGGTGATGGCAGCTTCTAGAAGGTAATTTGTCCATTCATAATTCTGTTTAAGGATGCAGTGTAACATACAGTTATGATAATCACATTTGTGTGTGTGTGTGCCTTTGTATGAACCAATGGTGTAAGCGAGATTTTGAAAATTGTTGGTTACTTTACATGAATATGGCTCTCTACATCACTGGTTTGGGTAGAACTAAAAACAAGTTTTCAATTGGTGCATTTTTGTTCAGGCAGCATTGTGATGCAACAAGTGTCCAGCTGGAAGAACCAGTAACATTGGGAGGGCAATCAGGTGAGTGCTTCCTGCTACGAAGCTGTCAACTGCATGTATAATGAATGTGGTACTGTCGGCCAAAAGTTTCATATTAGCACAAATAAAATCTGGCTTATGGCGTTGAAGCGATAATTCAGTGGACGTGAGCACAGTTTTGCAGTGATGTCTACTTGACAATGATTGTGATTAAGCCGAATAAATAGTAAAACTAATATTTTTTTTATGGCCACTGGTACCATGGAGCTCACTGTAAACTTCTCTTTGTGGCTCCAGAGTGCTGTTTCTCGCTGTTGCGGGAGCACCTTGACAGCATTGGTTAGTAATATTTACTGGTGCAGGAAGACCTTAGTAACACTTGAGTGCGTTTTGATGAATAAGCTTAATTGCAAACTTTATATCTTACACATCTAGTGTCTGTTCAGCATTTTCATCTCCATAGTTTTTTCAGTCAGTAATGAATCAAGTTAATGGCTCAAAAAAGTTAAGCATTGCATTTCATTTAAAAGGGGCGTAGGCTTTTTTATTTTGTTATTTCATGCTAGACACAGCCATAATTTTTTAATATGTATTTCAGAGTAACAGCTTCTGAGCCAGCTGCACAGCCCACAAAAATCTGGCGATATCCAACGATGGTGTGCTCGACTCGTGTGTCCTCCATTCTACTCATTCAGCGGGTCTCTCAAAGTTGCAGTGACAATTTTATAACTTTGCATTTAAATTTTAATTCAGTTTGTTTTGTATCATCTATTGACTGAATGTTTTGGTGACTTTTAGATGTGTATATTTATTTGTAATTCTGCAGTTCATAAGCAGTTTTCTGTTTGTGAATTTTGGAGAACTTCATCATTATCTTGTAGCCACTGAAAGTTCCGTGGACAATTTTACACCAGTTGTATTAATGTTTGACCATCTTTAGTAATTTTAAGATAAATATTTGTGCACTCTAGTCTTTGAATGTTTTGGTGACAGCAACATCATTCGTCTGTAGTTTTGATGCTATGCCATATTGAAGTGGTTTTTAATGTGTAAAGTTTGAACTGCTCAAATTTTTTGTATCCTGGTTATGGACATTTCTGGCAACAGTCTTCTAGTCGCTGAACGTTCCCATGACAGTTACACCTGTGTTTATTTGTAATTTAGCAATCTAACTAATTCTCTGTGTGTTCATTCTCAACTTGATTTGTTTTGCATTTTTTTAGTGAAAGTACTGGTCACATAATGAGACCTGCTGGATTTGTAATTTTGCAGTTCATAAACAGTTTTCTAGTTCTGAATTTTGGAGAACTTCATTATTATCTTGTAGCCATTGAAAGTTCCGTGGACAATTTTACACCAGTTGTATTAATGTTTGACCATCTTTAGTAATTTTAGGATAAATTTTTGTGCACTCTAGTCTTTGAATGTTTTGGTGACAGCAACATCATTCGTCTTTGTTTGTAGTTTTGATGCTATGTCATATTGAAGTGGTTTTTAATGTGTAAAGTTTGAACTGCTCAAATTTTGTGTACCCTTGTTATTGAAATTTCTGGCGACAAGTCTTCTAGTCACTGAAAGTTCCTGTGACAGTGACGCCTGTGTTTATTTGTAATTTAGCAGTTTTTAACTAGTTCTATATTTGTTCATTTTCAACTCTATTTGTTTTGCATCATTAGGTGAAAGTACTGGTCACATATTGAAACTTGCTGTATTTATTTGTAATTTTGCAACGCCTGAGCAGTTCTATATTTTTGAATTTAGGAGAACTTGATCATTATTTGTTGCCATTGAGTTATGTGAACAATTCCACACCAGTTGTATGTATTTGTGTTTGGTCATCTATATAATTTGCAACTAAATTTTTGCACTTTCTAGTCATTGAATGTTCTGGTGGCAGTACCATCGTTTGTCGTTGTTTATGGCTTTGATGCTATATCATATTGAAGTGGTTTTTTTGTGTGTTAAGAGTGAACAGGTCATTTTTTTTGTATCCTGGTTATGGAAATTTCTGGTGACAAGTCTTCTAGTGACAGTAAGGCCTGTGTGTTTATTTTTAATGTAGCTGTTTTAACTAGTTGTGCATTTGTTTGTTTTCAACTCTATTTGTTGGTCACATATTGAAACCTGCTGTATTATTTGTACTTTTGCAATGTCTGAGCAGTTCTATAGGTTTGGATTTTGAACTACCTGACCATTTTGTTTTTCTATGTTCACTGAAAGTCCAAGTGAAAAATTTACACCTTTTGTATTTGTGAATTTCAATAAATATATTACTGGTCTTAACATTGGTTGACATGCTTTTAAGCGTGACATTCACCATATGCTCAACTGATGAGACGATTCTGCAGCATGGTTAAAACCAGTATATTGATTCCACCCGAAACTCAGAATTCCTAATCGTTCAGTATTTCTGCATGGATGGCCTGCAAAATAATATTCCAGTAAGCGCTACGAATCAGGCAGGCATTGAATAAGGCCATTTGAGTGCAGGTCTGCAATACCTACTGATATTCTTGGCCGAAGCTTACTGAGACGTCTTCAAGACCATATTGGAGGGAGCGTTAGCACAAAAAAAGCCGAGCTTGAAGCCGGCTAATAGCAGCTAATGGCTTGAATAAGATGGCTTGTAGCCAGCCTGCTTGGCTAAACTAGCCAAGAACTAGATGTCTTGAAGATGACTTTGCGTTTCCTGGGCATGAATTTGTTTTGTACAATGTGTCATTTGTGTCATTAAAATAAAATAAATTTTTATCGAGATGAACTATCGTATTACATATATTACATATATATATTACATATATATATTACATATATTACATATATAGTCAGAGTGAAAGACGCACTTATCGACCCCAGAACTTAAGTTAGGTTCCCGGCTAACTTAAGTGACTCTTTCAGTCTTTCGAAATGGCCGAGTCCTATTGCAGTTTTTCCGACTTCGTCAGCTTCTGTGCTTGCGCGCGCCGCGGTCAGTGCTCAGGGATCGGCAAAACCCTATGGAGATTTACAACGACGCCGAGTTCTTGAGCAGGTATCGCTTTTCAAAACAAGCGGTACTGGAGCTGCTTGGGAGGCTTCCGTTGCGCGCCAACACCGACGAACGCGGCCTCCCGGTGCCGCCGCTGCTTCAGCTGCTCATCGCCTTGCGATTCTACGGCGTGGGGACCTTCCAGATCGTCACCGGCGATCTTGTGAACGTGTCGCAACCGACAGTGTCTCGCATCATCGCGCGCATATCGTGCATGATATCACAGACATTGTTCGCGGAGCTGGTGAAGTTCCCGAGCGCCGCCGAAGCCCCGGCAGTTATGGAAGAGTTCTATGGGGTGGCGAAGTTCCCTGGCATGACCGGCTGCATCGACTGCACCCACATCCCGATAAAGAGCCCGGGAGGAAATGATGCAGAAGTCTTCCGCAACAGGAAAGGATACTTCTCCATCAATGTGCAGGTAAGTCGTGCGACGAAAAATTTCATACTTGGCGAAATGAAAACAAAGAATCTTCAGTATTCCGCTGGAGGCACCATTTAATGCTTCGGAATGCCCTTCGCGCTATTTTCGATTCCAAGGTATTAAAATACTGCAATTTTTTTACCCGAGCTCATCACGGCATATCAACCACCCTTCGCCACCATGCTTGCGAGAACCTAGGAGAAGCCAGCTTTTCAATTACCTTGGCGCAAAGTATGTACGCGGCGCTCGCACCCTCGGCTATACGCTTGACCTGAGCAGTTCGATCGAGGCTACGTTACAACCATAATTTTGTTTTAATTTTCTCGCTCCCACGCGTTATGTTCGTGCTGATATGGTAAATTCGTCATTTCCTCATAGTTAGGTTGCTCCTGCTAACCACAACAATAGTAGCATAAAAAAGAATATATGTTGCTACTAATGAACAATTGCGTGAAAAATGTTCAAATCTGCGTTGTTTTTCCGATTTACAGTAAAGCACAGGCCCTAGGACATGCGAACATAATTTTTACTTTTCAGCATAGTAAGCTTTGACAATAATTACCTGGTCCTATTCCATCACAAATAAGCATTTGTGTTCATTGTTTTCAATACAGAGGTAACCTATAACAGTAGCGAGTTGTTTTGAATATGTACCACATGCCTTCAGCAATAATATGACAGACACAAATATAATGTAACAGTATGTGACAAATGTGCATTGTTGCTGAAACATTTTTATGTTTCATTACTTCAATTACTTCAAACAGGCAGTGTTGATGTTATTTGCAAGAGGTTTACTCAACACTTTCAGCACCGCATTTTTTTATTCAGCTGTCGAAAACTATTCACTTCCATATGCCAGAATAACGTGCTGGCCGTAGTGCAGGTCAAGTCAATCTTACTAGTGCTAATTTATTTATTTTGCAGGCAATCACAGGTCCCAAGCTCCAGTTTCTGGACCTGGTTGCCAGCTGGCCCGGTTCGGCTCATGACAGCCGCATTTTTGACAACAGCCGGGCCAGGGTGCAGTATGAACAGGGTGACATCCCCGGTGTCCTGCTTGGTGACATGGGGTATGCATGCAGACCATATCTCATGACTCCTTTGAAAGATGACGCGCTACCAAGGAGTCCACAGTAGAAGTAAGCTCAAGCTGTAGCTTTAACAAAGGACAAGGCAGCATTAGAATAAACAAAAACTTTTATTTTCTACAGGTACAACAAGTCACAGGCAAGAACACGCTGCACCATCGAGCGAGCCTTCGGAGTATGGAAGCAAAGGTTTCCATGCCTCGACATGACACTACAGATAAAGACGGCCACGGTGCCTATTGTGATCACAGCGTGTGCGGCGCTGCACAACTTGGGCCGGCTGCTCAAGGACTCCGTCCCACCCTCTCCACAGCACGATGCCACTCGTGATTATACTCCGCCTGTTCCTGTCTCTGGAGGAGCCCAGCAGCCACCCGCAGTGGCACTAGTATATTCGGCAAGTAGTGTTGTACTGTATCGTTTTCTGTATCATACTGTATCAGATTTTTCTCCTATTTGTATGCACTGTTACATTGTCACGAGCAAAAAGAAAAGAGGGATGAGTAAAACGCTGGACATAGGGAAAGGCACATTAATTGGCACGTGGCACTTAATTAAAATCTTTCTTGACATTTGTACTATGTATTAGCAGTGTTCTTTTGGCACTTCTGTTCTTTATTTGTTCGTAAATTTATTAGCTTTGCGAAATGTTTGCATAGCCTCGTTCCCATGGTGCCTACTTACATCTAAAAGCGCTACTTTCATAAGTGGGACTTAAGTGCCGTTTTCGAAACTTTCTTCGCCACTTATACTATCCTGCCACTTAAGTCGGAGCTTAAGTTGCGTTCTGGAATACGGCAGTAAGACCTTACCAGAGGCGGGTAATGACGGTCGGGGTGAACTTTGATGAGGACCGCGCGTTCAGAGAAGTCGAATGCGTACCTAGACCAAGGCCAGCGCGCACTATGGCAGCGATCCTACCCGAAGAGGTGACCGCTCACTTAAAGACAGAAAAGGAAGTGCCCTAATCAGGAAAGCGTTTCAGGATATGAAGTGTTGTTCGGTGACAGACCAGGGGTAGCCGGCGTAGGGGAGTGTAAGATCACCCTAGAACAGGGCTTTAACCCCGGGGCGGGAAATCACTACCGCATACCTGCTAGCTTGAAAGGAGAGGTCGGCAAGCAGGTGGATGAGTTGCTCCAATTGGGCCTAATTTTTCCCTGTGAAGCCCGCACGCTCATCCCGTCGTTTGTGTCCCCAAGAAAGATGGGACCGTACGAATGTGCGTGGACTTTCGGAGACTTGATGCAGAAATGGTGGCTGATGCCTATTCGATGGCTCTACAGCAAGAACTTATCATGAGCGTAGGAAGGGCGCACTATATAACTCTGCTTGATCTTCGCAAAGGCTACTGGCAAGTACCACTAGCTCGGTCAGCACAGCTACTCACTGCTTTCGTCTGTCACCGGGCGCAGTTTGCGTGGAAAGTCATGCCGTTCGGGCTGAAAAATGCAGCTCAAACATTTTCAGCAAGTCATGAATGCGCTTCTGCTTCTGCACTCCGCCTATGCGTGCGCGTACCTAGACGACAGCGGTTTTTAGTGAAACACTAGAAGACCACGTGCGCCAATTATGCGCAGTCTTTGGAACCCTGCAGAAAGCAAACTTAAAAGTCAAGCTGGAAAAGTCCCAAGTAGCGAGAGGGTCCATCCGTTACTTGGGCCACGTGGTTCGATCTGGAACCGAGAAGTTGGTAGCTTCTCTAAAAGGGAGCTTCGCAGTGTACTCGGGTTGTGCGGGTACTACTGGGCTACGTGCCTAATTACGCTCACGTCGCAGCGCCGCTGACGGAACTGACAGGGAAAAAAATTCCTAACACCATCCCATGGTCTACTAGGGCTGAGACCGCGTTCCAACGACTCAAGACGGCACTCTGTGAAGCCGTTGCCCTCGGAACGCCCGATTATAGCAGGCCATTTTGGCTGTACATGGATGGCTCAATGCGCGGATGATGGCTCCGAGCGACCGATCGCCTTCGCAAGTCGATTCTCTCCAACCCAGGCGCGATGGTCAACCATAGAACGAAGCATTCACAGTGATTTGGCGGCTGGGGAAGTTTGATATTTGGCTGTTCGGTGCTCAGATCATGGCGGTGTCTGATCACAACCCCCTCTCCTTTCTTACTCGGACCACCCCTCAGGGTGCAAAGTTGACGCGCTGGGCACTCGCCCTACAAAGATATAAACGTGGTGGTCCACAGCATCGGCGTTGCCATGAGCAACACCGACGCACTGTCCAGGTTGTGAAGGGCTGTGTACGGGAAGCCTAGGCATGGCCCAAAAGCACCATGGCCCAGCGACTAGCACCAGAGATACTGTGTCTGGCTTCAAAATTATTGCCCTGCCCCGTCTGCAAAGGCATCCGGCGGGCAAAAAGGCGTGCAAAGTAGCCAGAGGGCTAAAGAGGACAGGCCGTGCAGGGTTCGTGCGTTTGTGTGTGCGCGCATGAGACGGCCTTACTGACGGCGGCCCCAACAAAGTGGGTGAGGTGGCGGGGGAGGCCGGCGGCTAGTACCAGGAGGTACTAGCCGCCAGAAGCCAGAAGCCAGAAGCCAGTTTAGGGGAACCGTTGCCCTCCGAGGGACACCTGATCACCTTCGACATATCCCCGCCAGCCTTCGTGTCGTAACGGCCGCGGCTTCCAGGAAAAATCGGCGGCTTGGTCGGCTGCATGAACAGCGATGGCGAAAAACCATTGGGCAAGGAGGACACTGAGGGAAAGAAAGAATCCTCAGAGAGGCGCGTCAGAGACAGGAGAGACAAAGGACAGAACGGGCAGAGTCGGGCGAGGTGAACAGAAGCAGATCGCGCTGGTCTGTAGTCAGCGAGGCCGGACCTGAGAGGATCCGCAGCAAACTGACCGCCAGCCGAGACGCCCAAGAAGCGTGACGCCTCAGCCCGTCATAGTACCGCTAGTCGAGACGCCTGGGAAGATCCGACAGTATCAAGACTGAAGCCCCCCGTCAGCGCTCGCCGGGCCAGTACGCCGAAACGTGGGACTGTCACCAGGCTGAGCGCCACCCCACCAGAGCAGCCGAGAGCGAGGCACCTGTTGGCCAGACTGCACCGACGCCTAATACAAGACAGCGGTGAGCGGAACCCCCAGTTTCACCTTCAGGCAGAGTGTGAATAAATAAGGTTGACTCGGAGGCGTTGTGTGTTGGCTCAATTCTCCTCGCTTCCGCAGAACCCGTAGACAGCAACAAATATTGTGTTGCTTTGTGACTGACCCCCGACAGGCGGGAACGTCACAAGGTTACCTAACGAGAACTGGGAGACAGACAGCGATGGTCGCCCTGGAATGCAGGGAGGGGAGGAAGTGTGCTGTGCAGGACATAATCAGTGACGTTTGTCGCGAGAGAGACTGAAACTGTGTGCATGGACGTGCTGCACGTCTAGTTGGGTCAGTGCTTGTTTCGACACCAGTTTTTATTTTGTTGTGTGTGCGTTTCTCTGAATGTCCTGTACGTGAATGGTCGTAACGTGTTGTTTTGCATGCTATTTTACGCTCGGTAAAGTTGTCGCCAGCACCTGGCTACAGTCAAGGCGCCCGCCTGTCAGAGTGATGTCTGAAGCGTCGCGCGACATGGTCACGAAAAAAGGACATCGTGAGACTTCGGGCGGCCGAGGGGTCTCGAAGATGTAAAATTTAAGGATGTCACGGACAACCGCGGGACGGAACGCCGGCAGCTTAGCGGCAGCTGATAATCCGTGAATTGCCAATACTGGGAAACGATGACCGAACGTGCTTGCAGAAACAGGCAAGGCCATGGGAACGACTTCACTTGATTTCAAGAGGGGAGAAAGTTTGGTCAACACTGCAGAAGTTGAGGGCGGGGCATGTATCCCGTGTACCAATCAAGTTGTGCTCTCTTCAGTGAATGTGGTATGATTTTAGTAACTCTTGATGCTCCTTTTTCAGTATATGTTTTAGGGAGAGAGTTACAGACATTCGCAAAGCTAGAGAGCAAGCTACAAGTACGGGGAGCCAATGGTGTAAAGAATTCGCCGCGATTGGTTTGTGCTGTTTTGCCAGGATTGGCCTCGGAGTTTTTAGAACCCGGGCACTGTAGCCCGAAAAGTCGTTCTTGGGTAGGGTTTGAGCTGATACCAAATCTCGGCTAGGTATGCCGAGCTAGCTGGTTCCATGTTTTGTTTCATGCCACCTTGCTGTAAATATTGTATGTATATAAACTTCAGCTAACCTCTTGTCTTTTGATCAAGTGTCGCTGTCTAAATTCTGTCAACACTGTCTCAGATGGGGCCCACCCTTTGGGCAATTGCACCAGTCTCCGCAAGAACGAACCAGCCACATCGGCCTAGGAGATTTTACTCTACTCTATCCGGTTTACATGCTATCTGCCGTTGGGGTCAACCCAACCCCGTCATGTAAATGCAGCTACTGTGAGCTTTTCGCGCGTCCTACTCATGTCGTGTGTGACGCGACTATGCGGGAAGGAGGCTGGCTGTTTCCACGCGCCCGTACCCGCGATTCGCCTGACGACATGAGCAGGCAAAATTTTTTGTGCTTCGTGCAGTGGCCCAGGAATGTTTTCCGTGAACAGTTCTGGGGTTTTTCCGGTCTGCCCTCCACATAAGCATCCGCATCTAGTTGTCGAAAATTCGTACCTGGCTCAATCTCCTGTCAAGTTCTTTGAAAGTGAGGACAGGGGTTCTCCTTACCATACAGAGATTTAGAGCTTAAGGACTGCCATAATAGGTTTAATATAAGACTCAGAAGCAAACTGTGCAGCCTGGTTACTTTTGGCAAGGACTGTACATGCGGTTCGCGCTGAGACCGTTGAAACCATCTTCACGGTCCCGCGTTTTAATGGTAGTGATGGCGCTTTAATTGTTGAAGCTGGATGGCCGCACTATGTATTCATGGATACTTTTGAGTAAGAAAAAAGAAACCGCTTTTTACTCGTATCTGACCCGTCATGGTGGTTGGCTGGTTTAAGGCGCTCAGCTCCTCAACCGAAGTACTTAGTCTCGACCCCTGCTGCGAAATACAGTGTACCCGTGCACTGTATGAAGCGATATTTCTTGTGATGCGTTGAGCAGTCTTGATCGATTTGAAAGATTCCGGGCGAGCGTCGACAGGCATGACATACTTTGAACACAAGACTGCGCATTCTTTCATTCGTTGGCTGTTCCGGTTTACAGCGATCTTCCCCTGAGATCATCTTGAGGTCGTGCGTGTGCTTCGTTGCTTCTTATTTAACTATAACGCCGTTTATGCGAAAGCCGATGATGTGGAAGCCGTGTATGCTCGTCATCGGAACGCCCACACCAAGACGCATGAGATCGCCCTAAAAGCAATAGAAAAAGAGCGAGCTGGCTCAGAAGAGAGTGGCAGCCACGCAAAGAACAGCAAAAAAATGAGGGAAGTTACCTTGAAGCATACCTGCCAGGTTTCCCGAATTATCCGGGAGACTCCCGAATCTTGACGCTTTTGTACAATTGTACGACCAAAACAAATCTCCCGGAAACGCTCCCACGTTTAGCCAAATCCTTTTTCTAGTCTGGCCACAGCTCCAAGGCTATGTGGCCGTATGACCGCTTGACACCGATTGACATCGTGATCAGTGAAGGGTCTAAAAAATATAGTTCAGGCGTGGTGCTAAGGTCGGGTTTTATCTAATACCCCTGCCAGTTTCCATGGCCATCGAGTCGAGGGCCTTCAAAATTTTTGATCGCCATCGAACTCGAGAGAGTTGTGGTGCTGCTACACGGCAAATCTCAATGGCCATTGAATGGTTCTCGCGTCTTATGCCAAGGATGTGTGGCGCCACAGTCGCTACTTTCGATTTTGCGCAAATAAGAAAAATGTTTTTATAAACCGAAATTATAATGTAATAATGGACTTTTTTTGGAGTCTTAGAAAGCTTGTAGCTATTATTAAAGGCTTATTACGTTTCCTTGTAAGACATTTTTGTTTGAACAATTTGCTGTCGAAGTTTTGTGGAAACACTGACATCAGTGGCGTTTCTGTGGTATGTTTGCTTCCTACTGCTTCGTGCATAGGTCGGGTTTTTTCGTGTTCTCGCTTATGGAGGTTCCAATCTCTCGAATCCTGCGTATTGGTGCCCTTTCACTGCCATGGGTGACGAAGCACGGACACACTTAGGATGCACAGACGTAGGTTATGGTGATTCTCTCGCTGCCATCACTCAGCTTGACGCTGACGGCGTCGAAAGCCGAGGCAGATCGGATTGAAGAGGAGCTGGTGTAAGTCAGTCCACTGAACGCGTCCATATTCGCATGCGGCAGGACCGTGAACCGTGAAAGGTGGTGTTTTGACCTGAACACAAAGTGGTTTGAGGAGACGCTGCCGCAGCTTGGCGAAAGGTACTTTAAGTGCCTCGTTTCGTGTGACGCCTGCTACCTTCCGATACATTGTCGACACTGCGACCGCTGCTCGAGCGGCAAGACACCAACATGAGGGAAGCTATCCCTGTCGACAATCGAGTCAGTCGGGCTGTACCGGCCGTGCTCTACAGGCGAAGAATGCAGCATCGCAGAGATGTTCGCTGTCGGACGGTTGACAGTGAACCAGGCCTACCGCGAGCTTTGCGAGGCCGTTGTTCACCTTATGGAAGGTGACTGGGTGAAGATGTCGGAGCGTTGGACGGCTGCCACTTTCCCGTGTCACCTCCCAAGGAAAACGCCACGGACTACAGGAACTACAAAGGATGGTAAGCAACAATGCTAACATAGGGACGAGTTGGTTGACCATATCGGAGTCTTATGCGCTACTAAAAAACACAAAGGGACCAAATAACAAACGAAACAGGCACAATTGCAAGTGCCTACCGGCGTGAGTGTCAATTTAACTTTGCGAGCGAAACACGCCTTTTCACTGCTAGTGTCAGGCAGTGTGTCCCCTCATAGCATGCAGATGATTCTCCCGAGAGCAAGCAGAGGCATATTGTATGCATTGTAATGTTATGCCCAAATCACTATCTAACTACTTGCAATGTGTCAGTCATGTTAACCGCACATTTTATTTGCAGGTACAGCATCATCCTGCTTGCCCTTGTGGACCACCGGTACAGGTTCCTGTACATAAATGTTGGATCGCCAGGCCACTGCCATGATTCACATGTTTACAGTGGCTCCAAGCTGGAACAAGCCGTGAATGGACCACTGTTTCGTCAGCCACGTGCCATCATGGGTGGCACAGCAGTGGCTCCGGTCATTTTGTGTGATCAGGCATTCCCGTTTTCCACCAACTTGATGAAGCCATTCAGCCACCACGTGGCAGGAGAGTGGTTGAAAATGCCTTTGGCAGGCTGAAGGCCCGGTTCCGCTTTATTTTGAAGCGAATGAAATGTTCAATAGAAAATTCCCGCCTGGCTATTCGTACATGATGCATTTTGAACAATGTGTGCGAGGAGTTTGGAGATACGGTCCTGCAAGAGTGGCTGACAGAGCTGGAAAGCAACAGTGATGGTCTCCAGCAACCACGGGCTCTGAAGTTAAGACGGCACTTGTGCACTACTTTAAGCATGGATGAGTTCACATTGCCGGTGCGGCTGCTTACACCCTGCAGTGTACCAGGAATTTGATGTGCTTAACAATCGTCTCAACAAGAACGGTCCTTTTCAGGGCCACCAAGAGTCTGCCTTGGCAGAGCCATGGAGATGACGTCTCCGGAACCGTTTGTTCGCTTCTCAAATCAGTGTCATTATTTACAACACAATCTAGACGCAGACAGCTGTCTGCATACTTGATCTTAAGGTTCACAGTATTTAACTTTATCAACTACATTTTTTGTAGCAATCAAGAGCTCATTACACAAACACACACATGCCTCCATGTGAAACTAAGAAACACTGCAGAACATTTAAAAGCGAAAATAATAGGGTATGAAACATGGTTTTCCATTTGGCAGTATTTTTTCCATGCCTCCAGCAGTAGACATTATTGAAAATTTCAGTGCCAAAAGGTTTTCACTGTAATGCTTGAGCCCCTTGTGAAATGACATATGCATAGAAAAAAGAAACAGCTTGCATTGTATTAATGTCATTTCAGTGGCATCACTATTTTGTGCACAATAAAAATGCGGAAGCTGTTTGTGTCAGCTCAGTAGGGACTGGTAGGAACTAAATTGCAAGAAAATTGCAACTTGTAGGAAGCAACATGCCAAAGTAGGCGCACCAGCAAGCCTGCATGCTCTGCAGGAGGCTAATGTTTAATGCACAGCATGTCTATACACGATCCAGCATTACACCGCAGGGTTGAGCTGGTCATGTTTGCACTGCTGACCTCTTTCGGCAGAGCACCTGCCCCCCTTTTCCTTTCTGGAGGGAGGCTGGGCTGTGGCTGGTGTCGCAGCCTCGGCTGCGACACCCGACGATGTGGCTGGTGCGGCAGCCAATGTTGCAGCTGGTGTGTTAGGTGATGATAAGGCTGCTGGTGACCCGACTGCTGGTGGTGTTATCGGCTGCGGTGCACTGCCATTGTGGTGGTGACGGCTTCAGCGGTTTCGCCTTGCTCCATCTGATGATCTGCGTGGCAGTCATACTGTTAGGCAGGGCAAGAACAGAATAGGCAGCTAAAGGTTCCTTTTGCAAAACTCCACAGTTCACGTTTCCATTTGGTAGTGGTTGGCCACACATCCATTACATTCTTAAGCAGCACACACAGCTCACCTTACTGACATGACTAGGCTGAAATAAGCATTGCTTAGTGTTGATTATGAGGCGAACATTGTTATGCTGGGTTCACTGCCATTACAATACTGGCAGTATCTTGCAGCAATAAATTTCCTACAGAAAGCTGTAAATAAAAGCCTTTCTGTGAAGACATGCTGGCTAAAATCAGTTAAGGTGCCGCAGTTTCTGCAGCTCTCATTCTTTATAGATGCTGACTGCAATTTCCATTTGAGAATTCCCATCATTGACTTCAAAATAAGCATTTGCAAAGCACTAACAGTTGAACCTCAATATAACGAAGTCCTACTTGCAGCCGAAAATTTCGTTACATCGCGAATTTCGTTACGTCGAGGTTCCCATGTTTCAGCTGTCAAAATAAAGTATAACTGGTTCAGGAACACTGCTTGTTGATGGGAACTTGTAAATCACTTATTGAGGAAATACGCAAGAAAATCGAGTAATAGTATCGCTAACAAGGGCACCGGATGTTTTTTTCTACATCAGGAGCATAATGAGTGATAGCAAACACCGCGACGGCATCATTTTTCTCCGTGTGCGCATAGCAAAAGAACGAGCGCAGCGCCTAGTACTGAAAGCCGCCACAAGATGTCGCTACTGGTGTCATCATCAGCATTGAACATTTGCAGCTGGGGACGCATCAGAGAAAAATAAAGAAAAATGTTCGCATCGCTCACGCCGGCGCGGTGGGAGTGTGCTCGCGGTGCGGTTATACTCCGACGTAGCGCGAGCGCGCGCGGCACGGCGACGTCACGTCCGCGAAACAGCGGCGCCCGATCGCCAGCGTGTTCGGCGGCTACCGGCGCGCTCTGACGCAATACCTCCTAGAAAGACTGACGGCGCCCGGCGCGGAATGCAGCCGGCTGCATTTTGCGCGGGCCGACGTTATTGCGACCGGGTGAGAATAACGCAAATCCAAGCCAAAGCGTTATTGCGACCCGGTGGAAATAACGAAAAGCCAGCCCAAAGCGTTATTTTCACCCATGGATTGCCTTGGCTTCGTTTATTGTTGTCGGACGCATTTGGGCCGCCGTTTTTGCATCGTTGGCTTGTTTGATGGGCCTCTGTCAACGCCTGGGCGTGTGATTTCGGTGTCGCGCTTCGATTTTAGGCGGTGTGGTAAAGTTTCCAGTGGTCATGCAGGCATTATGCATCATTCTCACCGTGTATATGTGACCTTGGCTTTTGCGTGACGCGTTTTGATCGCTTGATTCGTTGTGAAAGGACTCTTGTGTGCTTGCGTTGTTTGGGTGCTCGCGCTTGTGCAGTGCCTTCGAAGATGCTCCAGCTTTCTCCGGAAAATCTTGTTATAATTAATCGACATGAATATGTGCGCCCATTCGTTTCGAGCATTCAACCTGATTTGCGCAGAGGATATGCAAGTTTATAATGTGAATTCATTGCAATGTGGGGCCAGGGTCATAAATACGATCCAGGCACGGTGGTTTTGCGGTCCCCGAGGCATTCGTCATTTGAAGCGAGCAGTGGTTCCGTATGTACAAGGTCGTCCACCCTTAACACGCGAGTGCGTGGCCCCACTCTGGAGGGCCACTGCGTCCGGCACGGCCGCTCATCGCAGCCAAGTGGCGCAGGAGAAGTTGGACCTGGACGTGGTGCTTCACGTCATCTACCACTTCGCTTCGATGCGCGGCCGTGTCCTGCGCAGTGGCTCTCCAGAGTGAGGCCATGCACTAGCGTGTTCGTACTAAGAGTGGACGACCGTGTACATTCTAGACGAAGGGCAGGAGTTTTCAAAACGCACCAGGTGAATATTGCCCACGTGCTAACTAGTGAATTGCGCGGGGATTTTGCAAATGTTGAAGATGCTCTGCCTCGTTCGAAGTTCCCTGGAATCGTTTACCTTGCGACGGTTAATTCGGTCTACATCGGGGGAGACAGCTAGAAACATACCCAGGCGTCTGAAAGAGCATCGCAGTGATGTCGGCTGGAATCGAACAGCTGCTGTGGCAGAACATGCACAATCAGGGCGTGAAATTGCTTGGGAGAATGTGGAAATCTTTGCCATTGAAATAAATTTGTAAGTGTGGCTGCACCTGGAATCCTCTATAATATAGATGATGCTGAAGACAGTCATCAGAACAAAGGGAAACCTTCACCATGCTGCTTTTTCATGACTGGTCCTTCATTTTGAACGAGCAACCTGTTAGGGTTCTGAAATGTCAATCAACGTGTTCGACATGGTCAGTGACCAAAGTTTCATTCTACTATTAAGGCAAAATGGAAACTTCACGACAAAGTGTGCCCTATGCACTGAAGCTAATAGCAGTTGTGCCCTAAGCCCACAATATATTCCACAGTTAACATCAAAAAGGTGGCCTGAATCCTTAATTGTTTGTACCACTTCTCTCAAGCTGTCTTGCCTGAATCCACACACATTATGTGTTAGAAAGCATGGGTGGCAGAAAAGACATTCCAGACAATTGGTGTACTGCAGTGGTGTTCTGTGGGAAATCTGTCAGTAGGTCATGCTAGATGGCATGGCAATGGAGTATACCCCCCTTTTAAGGCACATTCATTTACCTATGAGAATGAACGTCTTTTAAGAGATTAGTGTACCGGTTATAATAGCATAGACATGATGGCACATGAACAACTTTCATAACTGGCTTGTCTTGAATTTCTTATTTAATTGCAGTATTGCTTTGCATTGAAGCCATACTAATAATGATTCATTTCTTCCTGTGTACAGTGCTTCAGCCATGAAATAAATTGATTGGTTGCAGCTCATTTCCCATGTTTTCATTACTTGTTTGTGTTCTTAAACTACTCAAACTGATATGCTTTCCTCAATTCTAAGCCAACTTTCTCAATCATAACTCACCTTGTAAGCAATGCATATAAGCAGAAGTAATTCACAAGGCACATTTCACTTGGCCGTAAGTGTCACAAAGAGAGTCAATATCGGTGACTTCGTATTGGTTAGCAGCAAGGAAAACCTTTTTTTCGTTGTAATAAATCTTGCTACTGTGTAGATATTTGTGTATGTTAGTTGCTGTTGAAATGAGGTCCTCGACGTGAGCATGGTCGGCCGCAATTTCATGGCACTTTGTGCACTCCCAACTTCGTGCTTCTGCTAGCAAGGTTTGTTGAAGTGCTGTTCAAAGAGCTGGGGTCATGTATTGTTGGGACCAGCTTAGCAAGAACCACTGGAACTTGCAGATTTTGTCGAAGCACTCAAGCAACCTTTAGACAAGCAACACCATCTCCAAGATTTCTTCAGTGCACAAGATGACAGCGATGCCATCCGTGCAGCGTGTTTGTTTACCGATTTCTTATTGGAGCATAACATCCCGCTGAGCGCCTCTGAGCACGTGGGGCCTCTGTTGCACAAAATGTTCCTGAAGTCCAACGTTGGGAAGCACTACGCATGTTCTAGAACCAAGACGACAGCAAATAATTGTCGGTGAAATGGCGTGCCACGCACAAGAGAGCATGGTGAGTGCCCTGAAAAAGTTTTTTCAGTTGCCGTAGATGGCAGTAATGATAGCCAAGCGCAGCCGTACCCTATCGTGGTTAATGTATTTTGTTGAAGAATTGGGCATGATCGAGAGCAAACTTCTTGCACTGGGTGCTAGAGGGCCAGTCAACTGGGCGCAATATGGCCAGATTGCTGATAGCTACTCTGAATTCCTTGTACATACCATTGTCTAACTGCAAAGCTTTTGGCTCTGACAAAGCTGTCATAATTGGCTGTCCATGCCATTTTACCAACATTGCAGCAAAAAAAGCAGCGTCTTGTCTCCCAGCGAAGGTGGACGAAGTCCTCGTAGATATTTTTTATTTGGAAAAAAGTGCAAAAAGAAAAGCTGCCCTTAAGCATTTCCAAGAAATGCATAATGTTGAGTACCAAAAAATTCTGAAGCATGTACCAACCCGATGGCTGCCGCTTGGGAAGTGCCTGGAAAGGTTAATGAATCAATGGGGACCTCTGTTGAGTTTTTTCCTTCATGAGGTGAAAAAAGAAGCCACAAGTGCGCAATTTCTGTCATACTACCAAATTTCAAAGACTCCAGTGGTGTCAGCGCAAAGTGCAGAACAGGAACACATTCCGTGCAAGTTGAAGAGAAAGGCAGCAGGCGCTGCACCAGCGGCTACGGCCACTGATACGCTAGACCAGAGTAGGCCACCATGCATAACAGGTGAAGAGAGGCTGTTTCAGTTTTTGAGCTTTGAATAACATTAAAATTTTTTGAATAACACCATTCCTGCCTTTGAGGCTGCAACATGCGACATGCTAAAAACCAGTCAGCTGAGAAGGACAAAAAATGAAATTTCATTAGACATCACTGATATTACTGAGAGCATTGGCTACAGAAAATTTCCTCTTGGACCGGATGACGTAAGCCTGACATTTAATACAGATGGCATGCCCCTTTTTGAGAGCAGTGGCTTTGGGAATTGGCCCGTTTGCCCAAATTAACGAGATTCCATATAAAGACAGGATTAAAAAACTTCTACTGGCAGGTTTGTGGTTTGGTCCACGCAAGCCTGTCATGAACACATTCCTACTGCCTTTTGTGAAAAAAATTAATGAACTCTCCGCAGCTAGAATAAGGTGGCAGAATTCAAAAGGATATGAAAAAATATCCAAAGTCTTTCCTGGCCCGTGCACTACTCACAGTGTCGCCAGGTGTGAACTAATGGGGATGACCCAATTCAATGGAAAACATGGGTGCAGCTGGTGTGAAGAACCAGGGGAGGTGGTTGCTCGAGGCAATGGTCATTGTCGAGTTCATTCTGCCCCATTATCTGTGCCCAAGCTGCGCACACATGAGTCATTTGCTCAGCATGCCTGCAAAGCCAGAACGAAGCGAAAAAAGTAAGCTGTGGTGTCAAAACTACAAGTGTCCTCACACTTCTTACATATTTTAGCTTTTGTTCTGGCTTTGTAGTTGACTACATGCATGCTGTATGCTCTGGTGTGGTAAAAGCCACAACACTCATTTGGCTGAAATCAGGTATACACAAAGGCTTTCGTCTCCGCAGCTGCCAAGAAGTAGATAGACTTCTTTTGAGCTTGTCTCCCGTTTGGGAGTTGTCAAGACTGCCAAGATCACTGAAAGACGTAAAGTATTAGAAATCAGCTGATTGGCGCAACTGGCTGCTTTTTTATTCTCCGGTGGTGCTGTCTAGTTATATCCCATCCAGAAATTTTCGGCACTGGCTGATGCTTGTTGATATGATGCATTACATGCTTGGTGAATGTGTCACACTTGAAAGCATGAAAGAATTAAAGCGTCATATGTTTCGTTTTCTGCAGGAGTATGAGGAGCTGTATGGAATCAGCAATATGACTTACAATTCTCATTTGCTTCTGCATATTGTCAACATGGTTCAAGAGTGGGGTCCATTATGGGGGTATTCAATGTTCCCCATTTGAATGAATGGAAGGCTTGCAAGAATGATAAGGGGCACAAGGTACCCAGAGAGACAAATTGAAAAATTTTCGTTCTTCCAATTTTGTGGCATCAAGTAATGAAGCAAAATGCTGGTGGAGTTATTTTTTATGGCAAAGCAGCACTCACAAGTGACGGTGCACATTATAGGAAGATGGGAACTGGTTCATTGGTGCTGTGCACAGCTGACTTGTACAAGTCTCGACGGATTGAAGCTGCTGAGTGCATTCTGCAATAAGAGTGGTGCTCAATACGTGCAGGCTGAAAGCACTGGTGAATACCGCACATCGCCACTTGCATCACTGAAAAAATGTGTTGCCATGGTTTGTGAAGACAATACATATTCGTGCACATTGAATCTACCTAAATGGTTAGTGTTACGCTCGATGCCTTCCGCTAAAGCTCCGAAGCATCAGAACGGTTTCTTGGTGCTTTTCCTCTTTTGTCATTTGTCCCTGCTCGCGGTCGGTTGTCGTTTGTCCGACATTCGGGACTGCTTCGAATTGCGCAGCCTTCTTTCAGCTTCGCGACGTCATCGAAGTGGCAAAAGTACCGTATCATGAAGCAGTATCGACAGATCTTGGAGGAACTCCGCATCCCTGAAGTCACAGCCAAGCCTTCCCCTGCACTCCCTCCGATGCCTTCCCATTTCAAGAGACGAGGTTGCAAAGCCCCATCGGAAGACTTGTGCACCATTCCAGACCCGTCACCCTCAGGGTCACAAGCAAGCGGCTGAAAGTACAAGTCGGCGCCGACGGTGCTTGCGCCAGCAGACGAGCCGACGAACTAGACTCCCAAGGAGGACGCTTGAGAACATCTCTTTTAGAAGGCAGCCCCGATGAAGGTGACCATTCAGCACAGGACAGCCCGTGCAGTGACTCTAGTGACAGTGAGTCAGGTGACAGTGAAGGAAGTGAGGTAATGCCTGCTGATGCTACATCCCCAGTCAGCCCAATGGGCAGCAATATTGAGCCTGTGGAAGCAGAGCATTCGCCAGCACAAGTATTGGCCCTCATTGCAAGTAGGCATAATATGGCACACACATGCCTTAACGATGTCCTTAATTTTTGCCACCAGCGTGGGATCGCAGGTCTTCAGAAAGATGCAAGGACCTTAATGGGAACCGAAAAAAAAGCCAACCTGGAAGCACAATGGGACTTTTGTGCATTTTGGCCTTGCGGACGGGATTGCACAGGCAGTTGGGCATGGACCCGTGCCACAAAATGTCCAGCTTCATGTTAACATTGATGGACTGCCGTTACATAGAAGCATCCAGACTGTGCTGTGGCCTATTTTGCACTATGTTATAAACATCACTGCATCTGCACCTTTCATGGTTCGTGCATACTGTGGTGCTGGGAAACCGCCGTGCCTTGAAGATTACCTCACTCCATTCCTCAAAGAAGTCGACCATCTGACCTCTCATGGACTAGCCATCAAAGAAACTCATGTAAATACTACCCCCGCAGTAATAATCTGTGATGCCCCTGTATAGGAGCTTTGTGAAAGCCATTCCTGGCCATAGTGGCTATCACGCATGTGAACGCTGCAATCAGAAGGGTGCTACCTTGAAGGCAGGCTCATGTTTCCTGAGCTGCAGGCACCGCAGCACACAAACGAATCATTTCGTTCCAGGCAGATGAGCGGCACCACACTGGCATTTCGCCATTCACATGTATTCCCAATGGAATACATGCACCTTGTCTGCCTGGGCGTGCTGCGGCGCCTTCTCATAAACTGGGCCTGCCAAGGACACACAGCAAGGCTGGGCAGAGCTCAAAGGACTGAGCTCAATAACAGGCTACGAGAAGCAGCCACAGACTTCCCCAGCTTCTTTCAGGGGAAGCCAAGGGGAACTGAGGAACTGGACAGGTGGAAGGCAACAGAATTTCGGTCATTTCTCCTTTACCTGGGGCCAGTCGCGCTGAAATCTATTATAACAAAAGAGCAGTACGAGCACTTCGTAGTTTTTCACGTGGCTGTTCGCACACTTGTGTCTCCAGATCATTATGCAGCACTGAACGAGTTTGCTCGGGACTTGCTCATGTATTTTGTGCAAGAGTTCGGCAAACTGTATGGACCCAAGCAACTTGTCTATAATGTACATTCACTCATTCATCTGCCATAGCAATGTCTGGACCATGAGCCTCTGGATACCTTCAGCGCTTTCCCATTTGAAAGCTATCTTGGGAAAGTGAAGAAACTCCAACGAGCAACACCCAGCAAGCCTCTGGCGCAGCTGAGTCGAAGAATCTCTGAGAAAAGTCTACTGCCACATCATTGCACGCAGCAAATAGAGAGGAATGTGGAAGTAGGAGACTGCTACCTTGCAGATAATGACCTGGCCCCTGTTGTCATACATCAAAGACAAGGAGGTCCAATGTCTGAAGGATCATGAGCCTCTAGATACCTTCAGTGCTGTCCCATTTGAAAGCTATCTTGGGAAAGTGAAGACGCTCCTACGAGCAACACCCAGCAAGCCTCTGGTGCAGCTGAGATGAAGAATCTCTGAGAAAAGTCTGCTGCCACATCATTGCACGCAGCAAATAGAGAGGAATGTGAAAGTAGGAGACTGCTACCTTGCAGATAATGACCTGGCCCCTGTCATTCATCAAAGACAAGGAGGTCCAATGTCTGAAGGACCATGGGCCTCTGGATACCTTCAGTGCTTTCCCATTTGAAAGCTATCTTGGGAAAGTGAAGAAGCTCCTACGAGCAACACCCAGCAAGCCTCTGGTGCAGCTGAGTCGAAGAATGTCGGAGAAAAGGCTGCTGCCACATCATTGCAGGCAGCAAATAGAGAGGAATGTGAAAGTAGGAGACTGCTACCTTGCAGATAATGACCTGGCCCCTGTCATTCATCAAAGACAAGGAGGCCCAATGTCTGAAGGACCATGGGCCTCTGGATACCTTCAGTGCTTTCCCACTTGAAAGCTATCTTGGGAAAGTGAAGAAGCTCCTACGAGCAACACCCAGCAAGCCTCTGGTGCAGCTGAGTCGAAGAATCTCTGAGAAAAGTCTACTGCCACATCATTGCACGCAGCAAATAGAGAGGAATGTGGAAGTAGGAGACTGCTACCTTGCAGATAATGACCTGGCCCCTGTTGTCATACATCAAAGACAAGGAGGTCCAATGTCTGAAGGATCATGAGCCTCTAGATACCTTCAGTGCTTTCCCACTTGAAAGCTATCTTGGGAAAGTGAAGAAGCTCCTACGAGCAACACCCAGCAAGCCTCTGGCGCAGCTGAGTCGAAGAATGTCGGAGAAAAGGCTGCTGCCACATCATTGCACGCAGCAAATAGAGAGGAATGTGAAAGTAGGAGACTGCTACCTTGCAGATAATGACCTGGCCCCTGTCATTCATCAAAGACAAGGAGGTCCAATGTCTGAAGGACCATGGGCCTCTGGATACCTTCAGTGCTTTCCCACTTGAAAGCTATCTTGGGAAAGTGAAGAAGCTCCTACGAGCAACACCCAGCAAGCATCTGGTGCAGCTGAGTCGAAGAATGTCGGAGAAAAGGCTGCTGCCACATCATTGCAGGCAGCAAATAGAGAGGAATGTGAAAGTAGGAGACTGCTACCTTGCAGATAATGACCTGGCCCCTGTTGTCATTCATCAAAGACAAGGAGGTCCAATGTCTGAAGGATCATGAGCCTCTAGATACCTTCAGTGCTGTCCCATTTGAAAGCTATCTTGGGAAAGTGAAGACGCTCCTACGAGCAACACCCAGCAAGCCTCTGGTGCAGCTGAGATGAAGAATCTCTGAGAAAAGTCTGCTGCCACATCATTGCACGCAGCAAATAGAGAGGAATGTGAAAGTAGGAGACTGCTACCTTGCAGATAATGACCTGGCCCCTGTTGTCATACATCAAAGACAAGGAGGTCCAATGTCTGAAGGATCATGAGCCTCTAGATACCTTCAGTGCTGTCCCATTTGAAAGCTATCTTGGGAAAGTGAAGAAGCTCCTACGAGCAACACCCAGCAAGCCTCTGGTGCAGCTGAGTCGAAGAATGTCGGAGAAAAGGCTGCTGCCACATCATTGCAGGCAGCAAATAGAGAGGAATGTGAAAGTAGGAGACTGCTACCTTGCAGATAATGACCTGGCCCCTGTTGTCATACATCAAAGACAAGGAGGTCCAATGTCTGAAGGATCATGAGCCTCTAGATACCTTCAGTGCTGTCCCATTTGAAAGCTATCTTGGGAAAGTGAAGAAGCTCCTACAAGCAACACCCAGCAAGCCTCTGGTGCAGCTGAGTCGAAGAATGTCGGAGAAAAGGCTGCTGCCACATCATTGCAGGCAGCAAATAGAGAGGAATGTGAAAGTAGGAGACTGCTACCTTGCAGATAATGACCTGGCCCCTGTTGTCATACATCAAAGACAAGGAGGTCCAATGTCTGAAGGATCATGAGCCTCTAGATACCTTCAGTGCTGTCCCATTTGAAAGCTATCTTGGGAAAGTGAAGAAGCTCCTACGAGCAACACCCAGCAAGCCTCTGGTGCAGCTGAGTCGAAGAATGTCGGAGAAAAGGCTGCTGCCACATCATTGCAGGCAGCAAATAGAGAGGAATGTGAAAGTAGGAGACTGCTACCTTTGCAGATAATGACCTGGCCCCTGTTGTCATACATCAAAGACAAGGAGGTCCAATGTCTGAAGGATCATGAGCCTCTAGATACCTTCAGTGCTTTCCCACTTGAAAGCTATCTTGGGAAAGTGAAGAAGCTCCTACGAGCAACACCCAGCAAGCATCTGGTGCAGCTGAGTCGAAGAATGTCGGAGAAAAGGCTGCTGCCACATCATTGCAGGCAGCAAATAGAGAGGAATGTGAAAGTAGGAGACTGCTACCTTGCAGATAATGACCTGGCCCCTGTTGTCATTCATCAAAGACAAGGAGGTCCAATGTCTGAAGGATCATGAGCCTCTAGATACCTTCAGTGCTGTCCCATTTGAAAGCTATCTTGGGAAAGTGAAGACGCTCCTACGAGCAACACCCAGCAAGCCTCTGGTGCAGCTGAGATGAAGAATCTCTGAGAAAAGTCTGCTGCCACATCATTGCACGCAGCAAATAGAGAGGAATGTGAAAGTAGGAGACTGCTACCTTGCAGATAATGACCTGGCCCCTGTTGTCATACATCAAAGACAAGGAGGTCCAATGTCTGAAGGATCATGAGCCTCTAGATACCTTCAGTGCTGTCCCATTTGAAAGCTATCTTGGGAAAGTGAAGAAACTCCAACGAGCAACACCCAGCAAGCCTCTGGTGCAGCCGAGTCGAAGAATCTCTGAGAAAAGTCTGCTGCCACATCATTGCACGCAGCAAATAGAGAGGAATGTGAAAGTAGGAGACTGCTGCTACCTTGCAGATAATGACCTGGCCCCTGTTGTCATTCATCAAAGACAAGGAGGTCCAATGTCTTGAAGGACCATGGGCCTCTGGATACCTTCAGTGCTTTCCCATTTGAAAGCTATCTTGGCAAAGAGAAGATATATAATCTTCAGATCTTCAGATATATAATAAATTTATATAATATATGTTTTGAAGGATGGGGAGTGAGGCCGTCTCAGAGGAGGTGGTTGCTATCGACGCAGCTGCCAATAGAGCGCCGTTCCCATTCACCCAGATGCCCAATTATTAGGGGGTCTGTGAATATTTAAATTTCGAATATGACTAAAAAACATTTCAAAAAAGAGAAATAAACACTGCCCGGAGGTTTTTCAAAATAGTGGGCGGTCTTTTCAACCAACACTATACTGACTGGGGCTTTCAGCTATTACTGGTCCTGTGGAAGCAATGCACTGACTGATGTTGATGTAACCTGCGTCGACGCCCACGTAGGGCATTGTCATGTGCGTGTAACAACATTATCCAGTCTCATTCGAGCATCTATAATATCTCCGCTCGATTTCCACTGTCGTGACAAAAGCAAAGCACTAATTGCCTGCACTAAGCACTGCCCAGTTTTTCCGAAATAGTGTACGGCATTCGCAACCAAAATATAAAACACTATGATGACTCAGCACCATACAAAATAAATTGCTGAGCACAGCAACGAATATTTCTCGAGTAGACAGCATGAAAGGAATTTTTTCAATAATTTCCCAATCATTTCCAGCTCCGATTTTTTTATATCGAAAAAGGAGGAATGAAACACGCTGAAATAGTCAGAAGCAACAACTGGTTTTTTTTAAATGAAAACCCCCTTCTTCAGCTCACATCTCTTCACAGTATATAAACAGGTGATGTGATCACATAAAATGAGTAACAAAATGAAATCAGTGAATTCATATGACACAGCAATGAAACGTAACGTGATGAGTAGCAAATTCTCATTACTTCGAATTTCAAGGGACCAGATGAAATTACCGGTTTATCCAAGGGTTGTTATAAAATGTCCTTTCTTCCGCCATTGATAAAAAAAGCGGTGGGTGGTGGTGGTGAAAACATTTATTTAATCATAGGGAGAGGTGTTGGGGGTCGTGACCTGAAGGGTCACGCCCTTACAACCACTAGGTGTGATGCCTAGTCAGGCACTCCATTGGTGTTTGCCGCAGCCCGGGCGCGCTGCGTTAAGGCCCTTTGGGCCTCGAGGGTGCAGCAACCGGACAGGGTTGCCTCCCAGTCCTCTCGTGTGGGGTTCGGGATAGGGGGTAGGGATAGGTTCTGCTGGCAGGCCCACACCATGTGGTAGGTGTCAGACACCTCCCCACAGTGAGAGCACTGCCCGTCGAATTGAGGATCGAAATGCTGTAGAACTGCCGGGCACAACATCGTGTTGGTGAGCAAACGCAGCAGTACCCGCTCGTTGACCTTCCACAGCCCTTTGCACGAGGTGGGAAGAGTTTGGTGCGTGGATTTGTAATAATCGCATATTTCCTTAAAAGTGTAAATCGGATTGAAATCAAAGTCCTGGTCGGCGTCGGGTCCCGTGGGAAATGCCAGGAGAGAAAGCGCGCGTGCGGCGGCGTCGGCTGCCTCATTTCCATGGACGCCTTGGTGACCTGGAGCCCAAATGAGAGATCGGTGCGTGGGATCCGAGTCTCGGCTACAATTTTGGTAAATGCAATAAGCTAGGGGAGTAACCCACCCTTGCGTGACGTTTCGACAAGCCCCTCGCGAGTCGGTGATAATGTATTTGGAGGAGGTGTGAGAGGCTGCCAAAGCGATGGCAACTCTTTTGCGTGAATTACTGACTCGGCCTTGAAAGTAAGGACCTCGTGGACGACCGCGGCCGTGTACCAACCCCTGGGGTCCGGGCCGGACACGTCCACGTAGAAGACTCCTAGTTTGCTCCGAAAATGGCGGTCCAAGGCTTCTGCCCGCGCCAGGCGCCTGCCATTACGATCCTCTTTGGACATATTGGTGGGGAGAGGCCGCACGTGGAGGGCGTGTCTCCAGTGTACGGGAAGGTGGCATCTCTCCTCTGTGAATTGAGGGTGCTAGATGTGAAGTCGGGCTAAAAGGCGGCGACCCGACCCTGTCTGTGAGACGAGTGTATTGGTTGTTGAGGTGGGCCTCCCGAAGCTCCCTAAAAGTGTTCACCATCCCCAATGCCAAAAGGCAGCTGGTAGAGGTAGAGACCGGGAGGTCCAGCGCTCGTTTCATGATTTTGAGGAGGAAGGCCTCGAGGGCATCCTCCTCCTGTTTCCGCAGGTGGAGGTAGGGAGGCAGAGCGTCTCCCTGAAGCCTTCCTGCCAGTACGGTGAAAAAATGAGATCACAAAAACAAATAAATAAAAAACATAATGTGTCATAGGCATGTCTCCTGCATGTTGCCCTTAGCCAGAACTTAGGAACAATCTAATGCTTTTGTACTTTTGTACATTTAGGTTCCTGTTCGTAGAAGTGGACCTCAACAGCAGTGAGGCCAATGGAGGCAACTTCAGCCGAAGCCCCTTCTTTAAGAAAGTGGTGAAGGCCAGCAAGGCATCCCTGACGACTCCTCGCAAGCAGTGCGCAGTTCAACCCGCTGCCTGTCCTCATCCAGTATCTCCAGACCAGCAACATGGCGCAGAACAATAGCATGCAAAAGGTCGGCGGCGACGCCAGTCCACTACACCAACAGAAACAATTATATGGCAATGAAGCTGTCGCAGCACCTTTGGGTGAAATTGTCAGGCAATGATTTCACAGAGCCTTTATGGCTTCTTAATATGATCAGCTCTTCACGACTACAACCATCAGCCAGCATAATGCATGAGAAATGAGGAACGGTATTGAAGGCTTCAAAGAGATTTTACCTCAACTGGCCAAAATCGCTATGCATGATGCCATTTGCCTAAGAACAAAACAAAAATACTGATGCACACTGTCATGGTTAAACACTGAGTGCACTATAAGTTATGACCTTTTAGATTTAAGTGAACTCGCTGTTATTTTTTATTTTCTATGAACTGAAGCTGCACTTGTTATTCTGTAGATCTGCCTCCCTCTTTGCAGGTACAAGTGAAGGGCAAGCACGCCAGACAGACCAGACACCAAGCCAATTTGCAAGACAGCAAGTGAAAAGGATTTTTAATTATAGATTGAACAGGGCCCGACGAATTATTGAAAATGCATTTGGCATTCTTGCCCGAAAGTGGCGTATCCTACGTCGACCTTTTAAAGCCAAGGAGGGAAACATCAACCGCATGATAGCAGCTTGTGTGGTGCTACAAAACTTTCTAATGACGCAGACACCCGCCTCCCGCACTGCCTATTGCCCACCAGGCACCATTGATCATGAGGACTGGCAAGGACGGCTGGTTGAAGGAGCGTGAGGCAGGAGGTGGATGTAAACGGAGCGCTTGCACCTCTTCCTGCCGTGGGTTATATCACCCAGCTAGGTATTACACTTAACTTTTCATTACTCATTCCAATGTGCTTGTGATTGCTAGTTAAAGCTGTCTGGTTTGATGTGCTGAAGAGAATGCTTTTGCTTCAATGTTCCATGTGTTCTCCATTCAGGCTAGCCTATGCAACAAGAGACAAGCTGAGTGAACATTTCATCTGAAGCGGCAAGGTCTTGTGGCAGAAGGAAATGATCAGCAGCGCATTCGGGCGCATGGAGCGCGATGTCATGTGGTATATTTTAAACTTTGCGGGCTTTCGTTTTTCCCGAATAAAAACGGCCACGCTAAGTATACCTGGTTGGAAGTTCCTGGTTTGGACAATATTTGCGGAGCTCCACAACTTTCCTATTGGCGCCTGAACATTTCAAGCTATATTTAAAAAGTTAATTTATATATCTCAACTAAATATTCAAATAGGAGGAGCGAAAAAATGGTACTGTAACTTTAGATAAACCCTAACATCCACGCACTATCAGTTCTGAAGAACGCTTAATTTTTTTATAAACCTTGGTCCAAGTTGGCTGGGACGCCCTGTGTGTGTGTGTGGTGTGTGTGTAATTGAGCTGCTATATAATTAATTTTCTTTACAAAAGATTAATTAAACGAGCCCCTCATTTCCCTTCCTTTGTCATTTATTTGCAGGTCATTTATACATACTGCATGAACTGGATTAATTCATTATTACAAAATGGGGCAAGGGCTGTTTATAGGATACAGAAAGTGGGAATGGGGGCATAATCACGGATAGCAGCTGCGTTGTTCTCTGTAGCTGTTATTTGTTTGGTATGGTATTTCCTGTGTGCTATTGTATAAAAGGCGCTACATGACTAGCCATGCAACCCTTTTTGCATTTGTGTGCGTTTGGTTTCAGTTGAAACTTTTGTCATTTTTCTTTTTGCACAGGTTTCTGGAGTTCCAGGCGTAGTTGGCTGTCTGGATGGGTCGTGCGTCGAAATTCAGTGCCCCAGTAACAAGGTAGCATCAACCTATTGCATCAGGCACCACCACTTATCACTGACGTTGCAGGCTGTCTGTGACAACAAGTGTCTGTCTGTTGACACTTGTGTAGGCTGTTCGAGCAAGATACATGGCTCAAGGGTTTTCAGAAAATCTTCGCTCCTCAGAAAGCTGCCGGCAGTATGTCAAGCGGGCAAGTATCATGTTTTGGCGGACGCAGCATACCCGGTAAATAAGTACTTGCTGACACCATTCCGGGATTATGGGGGACTTTCGAAGCAGCACAGGGATTTTAACACCAAATTTTCAGCAACCGGGGTTCTTTCAAAATTCTCAAAAAACGATTCCGGCAATTATTTTATATGGAGCTTCGCACTGTCAGTTGGCTGAACAAATTTATTACAGTATGCTGCATCCTACATAACTTGTGCATTGACTCGGGAGACATACTGGCAGATTAGCCAGAAGACTTGCCCGCACATATGCAGTGGATGTGCACAGCAGAGGATGCTGTCAGCGAAGAGGAAACCGCTTAAGAAATGGCCTTACGCAAGTTGGGAGGACTTAAGTGCAAGAAAGTCTTCGAAGAAATGATGAGAGGGAGAAAGTGATATTCTGCATGCCGAGAACAGGATGTCGTAACTTAGCCCACATGCCAAGAAAAAGTGGACTGTGTAACAGCATTTTGGACGCCCATTAAAAGTTTTTAATTCGTACACAGCAGTCTTCGATTTTCAATTTGATCAAAGGCAGCATCGTGCTACCTATCTCTTTGATGCAGCTATTGAAGACGGAGTGGGCTTCTACCATGTATGCTACGGTGCCGTCCCTAAAGGCTAAACGTCTGGCCTGACTGCAGGACAACTAATGATGCCTGTAGGGTGTTGGCCACAGAACTGTACATGCAAGGCGAAATGTCCAAGGCTGCAAAATGACTGTCTACAGTGAGGTCGAGCTGAAGACTGGAGAACAGGTCAAGGCTTTCCAGCGCCAGCACCTATATGCCAGCGTTGACGGCGTGGTGCTAAGAGGTACCGGCAATGCCCCGGGAGCCAGTAACTGGCTCAGGGAGGGCACGCATTTACTGTTGGGACGACACTTCATCAGTGTTGCCAAGTGTAGACATAATGCGATGCCTCCGCTGGCCCAAACAGAAAGGGATCAGGACATTGCCAAAACTCGTGCGGCAGGCTACTCAGCTGCTGCTACACAGGTTTCTCATAGAACTGACAAGCAAACGGTGGGCTTCTCTCCCGGATCTTGGGAGGAAACCCTCCACCTGCGGCGCGGCCGTCCCTTTGCACGCCGCTATAGATCTAGTGCACCGTGCCACTGTGTTGAGGTTTCTGTTGAAGCTGTGGTAATTGTCCTAGTATGGTGGTTGAAGCTTCCAGGTTCAGGTGACATGCAGGTTAACGCCCAGCTGCTCAGGAAGTACCAGAGCAAGAGTGTAATGCCTAGTGGACGTGGTCATTCAGGTACCCTTTATTCTTTTGCATTTCAATGCTTTGAGCTGCAGGCGTTCTGAGGTGCCTTTGCCGCCAGGTTGGCAGTAGTGTCCCCCGTTTGCTCCGTTCTTTACAATTGTATTACTATCGGTTTTTTTTTGTTCTACCACAGAGCGAGCTGCAGAGCATGTTGTTCAAGGTGCAATCCACGGACAAGCGCATGCATAGGCACCCTGCGCAACTAATCCAGCGGCGCGCGCAGTCTGACAGCTCCCTCTGTCAGCAGTTGCGAGCAGGCACAGAATAGCACATAACAGCAGGGCACATAGCTGTGTTGTAGGATGCAATAATAGATATATAAATTCACCTGGGACAAACAAGGTTTTATGGATTTTCAATGCGACATTGGGAGACGGAATAACGTGGGCACTGGACTCGGCTTGTTCGTCATCAAAAGTAAGTTTGAGCTCCTTTCTTTGTTCTCATGCCATGCTGTAGACATAGGGGCTTGATGCACTTTTGTGAGCTTCCATGACGGTAGATAAAAGCATGACAGCCTTGTTCACTGCAAGCGTGTAGCAGAGTATCCTGTTTATTTGTTTTTATTTTGAACTATGCAGTGAAGATGGTATGGATTGGATGCCTTCGACAAAATCCAAAATATGCAGCAGGCATTTTGCAGGAAATGTTAAGTCAAATGAAGAAAAGGGCAACCGTCCTACGACCCAAGTATCTTCTCATCAGCCTACAAGAGAGCAAGCGCAAGTGGTTAGTTTCGACGGTATTACAGGTGTGCTGACAAATGTATCAACTTTGGGTTCATTAATGTGTATTTGCTGTGTTTTCGGCGCTAGATATTTTCTTTCTCCAAGAACGCGCAATAGGTCTGAAAAGCGATAGCGGGCACATGGATGCATGCAGGTGCGCTTGTAGAACTATCATAATGCAAAATCTCGGACGTCTCTATCCCTGTCCTCTTGTTACATATTGCTCCATCATCATCATCATCATCAACCTGACTACGCCCACTGCCGGGCAATGTCCTTCGCCAGTTGCGGCCACCGTATTCCTGCAAATTTCTTAATCTCATCCGCCCATCTAAATTTCTGCCGCCCCTGCTACGCATGCCCTCGGGTTGGCCGACTTTTTCCGCAGTCTGACTAGGCCCATATGCGTAAAAAGTGGCCAAAGCTGTGGCACACTGCTGAAGGTACATGCAACATAATCCATGAGACAACTATAGCTGACTTCACCCAGCGCTATTTTGTCCAGGTCTCAGGGAAGAACTGAGAACTGCCAGAGAACTCAGCAGTGTGGCTCCATTCAGAGTTCAGGGTATGGTCAATAGACTGTGGTCAAGCACTGTTATTACACTGCTGGAGCAGGCAGTGGTGATGCAAACCTCGTTGTTAGCTTATGGCACAGCTTGCTTAATCACATCTGCGATCAGCACACTGAACACAAGGCACCCTTCACCAAATGCTTGCATGGACCTCTTGGGAAGAGAGCATAGCTTAAGAGAGGTAAATATTTTGGTTTTGAAGATTCCAGAGGAAATGTTATCAAGTGACCTATGCACACTGTACAGCTTTTAATTAAGGAAGCATTCATTTGAGCACAGCCACAAGGCAACAGAGGAAATCTTTCTCACAAGCTTCGTAACTGAAGGAAAATGGCCGGGCTAGGTCAAATTTTAAATCCAATTTTATACATACACAATGGCTGTCTTGAGCTTCTAGAATAACCCATGCGTCTTGTTAAATTTTTTCCAGGGCTTGAAAGTAGGGTGTGTAAGGGTGCTCTGACTTTTTGAACAACTTTGCAGCTTTGATATGTGCAGCTATGACTGCAATTTGCGCCCACATAATGTGACAATTCACTTAACTGACACTGAATAGGGGCTCAGTGAAATGGCATACATAAACTTGGAGAAAGTATGCGCGTAGTGGGCTTATTAAGTATTACGCGTAGCAGTGGTGTTTTCAGCAAAAACACGTGGCACACGCTAGCTAGCATTGTGGTACTGTGCAAGCGGGTTTGCTGAAGGATGGCCTGAAAAATCGCACCATGAACATCATGAAGACATCACAAATGTGACTCTAGAGAAAACAGGCTCAGACACGCGCTGTGAAAGACACATCTAGCTGTTATAACTATATTTTGGGATACCGTAACTCTAGTAAGGTCGTCAGCAGCTTTTCGTTGGTAAGGTTTAGCTTTCCAGCAAGAGTGCACGGAAAACAAAATTGACCAGGGTCTTTTAAAGGAATCGAAAGCTGTACAACTGTAAACCAGTCCGAGTAGAGAGTGCAACTCTGATCACGCCCTTGCTGTACGGTTGTGACAAGTATAGTTTCCACCCTTCTGGGAGGGTGCAAGGGTGCGAATTATGTGCATGGAAATGCACCCACCCATAAAGGTGAAATTTTTTCATAGTGTAAAGAAGGTAAAGTCTATCAAGTGTTACCGTGATACGTTTTTATTCACAACAGCGATCAGCAGCTTCCTTCCTTCCTCAAGATGCAAGCCAATCTGGAATGCCCGCCCTTGCCAAGTCTGACTTTTTCATTGGAGGCATTCAATGGTTTGCTAACCCAGTTCATGCCTAAGTCCACAGCATATTCACCACGTGCATCAACACTCTGCAATGATTCTACGCCTTCTTTCAGTACTCGGCTTCTCATGCTTCATTTCAATGAAAACATCTCACGGAAGCAAGCACGAACCAAAACTGGAAAAGAATGATGGAAAAGCCGACTGAGCAAGACACGGAAGGGGCACTTTGCAGCTCGCAAAATCCAGACAAACAACATTCGGCATGCAGAAAATTAATTTGCTTGCATGCCTAGGAGGAATGAAATGGCTTAATTAAAACAACAGCCACAGGTGAACTGTACGGCAGAGTACACCTCCGTGCTGTCACAGACAATGCTTGTTCAATGCTTAAAAACATCACACTCAACAAACTGTCCACAGCCGCCTTCACATTTGATGCCAGGAAGCCTTGGCAACCTTCATATTTCTTCTGCCCGTCAAGACTCTTCCTTCCTCTAGAGCTGGTGTTCTCGAGATAGCCAGACTAACCTTCTTCCTATATGTCCTGTTACTGTCAATATTTGCTTTTGTAGACAGCGCAATTATAAAAGCCTTTAGAATAGTGTTATGCAGAAGGATAGCTCCTGAGATGGTTCGTTAGCAGATGTCTTGCTCTTTAAAATTGCAAGCTAACACTCACCGCCTTCCTCAAAAACCATTCAAGGGTGACAAATGCAGCACCACTGTTCTTTACGGCAGTGGAACTACATAAAAATATTGACACTTGCTTTTATTCCTTCACAGGTTGCATTTGCCAGCTTCTGGGAGGTGAATTGGTATATACAGAGATTCCTCGCACAAGGACAGTCTTCGCCTCATAACTCGGGAGCCAGAGCACAACATGACTGATGATTATCAACAGCCTTTAATGGAAATCCTGATCCACAAACACAGATCAAGATTTGGAGCGGATTCTGCAGAGCACTGACATCATTATTCTTGCACTGCAGTGCAGCTTGTGTGCAGAAAGTAAAAACCCATGCCATAGTGTCAGGCTGCAGAATAGTTCCGATCACCTGGAGTTTAAATGTACCAATGTCTTGGTAGAGGTGTGTTTTACCATTTGCCCTCCATCGAAATGCAGCCGCTGTGACCTTGCGAATAGCTGCGTGGGATGTAGCAGCCAGGCGTAGTGAGCAGACAGCCTTGGCACTCCATTGTAGGGATAGGCAAATAAATGCTACCCTTGATACGGGCGCCGAGATTACTATCATGAGAGCGAGTGTCATGCTACAAGGGCTGACGCAGCCTCACAGGACCATAAATTCGGAGAAAAGGTGCAAGCCAAGCTTCCATTATTGCCACTCACTGTGCATAGCAACAAAGGGATTTTCGCTAACGAAATGGAAGTCACAACCTACACACAGGTGATACAGAGCACGCAGCAGGAGAGACAAGGGGACATTAATCACACAGACTTTGCTGTATGCTGAGGGAGTACGCTCTGCAGAAGACAAAGTTACTGAACACACAGTAACAACAGGGAATGGGAAAAGCATTGTGGAGGTGTTCAGGAGGCAGAACGGCAAGATGTGACCTTCCAAAAGGTACTTGGGCAGCTGGTTACGCAATCTAGAAGAGTGCGGTGAGGGGCTAGTTGGTACGACATTATTAGAACAAAAAGTAACTGCGCAAAAGGACGGGATAAGAAAGAACGAGAAATTATCGAGGCCTTGGAAATCGCGAGGTTAGGGCCTGATAAGTGCATTAGCGATGCTTCAGTACACCTGTACCGCAAGGAGGTCGAGTTCCTTGATTCCACGAGATGAGTGTCGCTTCTGTTTTTTGTTTTTGTGGTTGGTGCGCATGCGCTTTGCTGCTGAAGGAAAGAGGAGTTGGTGGAATAAATCAGTTGTCAGTCTGCGTTTGTCCCGTGTGGTTCTCTTTCTCTTGTCCCGTCCTTTTGCGCAGTTACTTTTTGTTCTCATAATGGTTATGCAACTTTTACTGCCTAAGTCTGCATGCAGAGGTTCTTGAGTGCACATGAATCGAGCTGGGGGGGGCCATTTGGGTTTTCCGAAAACCAAGGCTAGAATCAACTATAGCTTTTACTGGCCGGGGCCACAGGAATGTAAGGCTACGCTGGAATAGTTGTGACGGTTGTCAGACGTGATCAAACATGGGCAGAACGGCCAATGTGCCAGTTCAACCTTTAGTAACGCACCGCTATCCCTTTGAACAAGTGCATGTCAATGTGATTGGACTGCTGAAGCCTCCGCCAGGCAGAGCTCACAAGTACGCCTTGTGCATCATTGATCTATGCACTCGCTGGCCTGAAGTAGTTCGCCTACGATCCCTCGGTGCCAAGGCAACCTGTAATGCATTCCTGGCGGTGTTCAGCAGCATTGGCATGCCAGATGTAGTCGCATCGAGCTGCGGCACGTATTTCAACGCCAAGCTCACAGAAGTTTCTGACAAGATTAGGTTGTTCCCCAAGATTTTCAGCCCCCGGGCCACCCTGGAAGTAACAGGGGGGAGGGAGCACTTCAATAGGACCTTTAAGAACATGTTGTATCCTGTGATAACAAAGGAAGGCAGGCATTGGGACAGATACGCACCTTTCCTTAAGTGGGCCTTCAGGGAGGTAGCCAAAGACATGACCGGGATGGCCCCTTTAGAGTTGCTCTATGACTACGCGGCAACAGACGGGCCCATGAGCTTTGAAGCATGTTTAGGCAGGTGAAACCAGCTTGCCACCTGCATTAGCACCTGAAATTACTATAGCTAACAAGGCACAGTTGTGGCGAGAGCTCGCCGCAGCTTTGAATGCCGAGGGGCCTGCGGAGAAGACAGTGGAGCAGTGGAGGAACTTCTGGAAAAAGAAAGTGTACAACTCCCGCCACGACGCAGCCGTCGTTGCCGCTAAACACAGGTAAGCTCTATGATCGAGGATGTGCCTCTGCTGTTGAATAACGACCGGCTTGTTTACTCATAGGGGCACCGGCGGCCGCCGCTTCTCTGGGCTATGCGGCCCTCATCCTCACCCTAGTCGGCCGCTGAAGCCGTTGGTGTATGCAGTGGAGTTTTTGAAGAGGTATGTTTAAGAAAAGCTGCATTTTCCTGCATGTTTCCATTTTTGGGTTGCTGATCTCGCCTTGCCCAATGTTTCTGGCATAAATAATTTGCTACATACGTGTGATCTTTGTTTTTTGCTTGCTATTGTTATTATTTTATTGTGTAACTTCTGTATTGTCAAACCTCATTTGGCTTCATAGCTTACAATGGTATGTACCCCGGTTCTTTCTCTCCCCCTCCCTTTTTTTTTTCATGTCCCGCTCCCCTTTATAATGACCACCAGGCCAAGAGGGTAACTAAAATAAATAAATATCGGTAAAGGCCAATTAAAAAGCGATTTCTGGGGTCTGCATGTGATTGCAAGGCCAAGCCATACTTAGCCAGTGACAATGTTTCGACCATTGAGTTAGCATGACCGCTTTCCGAATGGTCACCTCCGTACTTAATCTAATGATCAGCCAGCTGGATGGAATGGTGTACTTTCCAAAACGAAATGAACTACCACAAATTGAAGCACTGTTACGAAAATAAAATGAGAGGCTTGCGCTCATGCACGAGAGGTGGCGGCACCAGCGGTGCACACAGTAACGGCAACGTAGGCTAGATGGCGCAAGGAGCAGCGGGTGGGAGAGCGTGCAGCGAGGGGGCCTAATCACTCTCGCCCTTCCCCTTATCCCCTGGGACAATACCTGCGGGGTCGGGGAGACCCCTTAAAAAGAGGCCCACTCGTCCCGTCCAGATCAGAGCTGAGCAGCTTACTCTCAGAACGAAGTCGAGGCACGACCCACCAGGCTATCGGGACGAGAGCCGGCTCCGCCAGCTAGTCGTCGTATGCGTCACCGCCGCCACCCCATGCGATGAGCGCGTAGTCCATGACTTTGAACATGTGACTCCTCTGTCGAACGAACTGCAGGGAACTTTTCCGAGGCATGACCCGCCAGGCACTGCTCCCAGGTCCGAAAGACCGAGCAAGACACGCTCGAAATCTCGAACGTAACAGCAGGATTTACAGCCCTTTCTGGGAATGACCGCTTTGATGGCTTTGTGGGAGCAATTGATGGCTCTCACGTGAGAATTGAAGCTCCTGAGTCTATGCACCAAGATTATTTCTGCTGGAAACAGTTTTACTCAGTTCAACTACAAACAGTGTGTGACCATCTTGGCATATTCTCATATATTTTTACTGGGTACCCTGTCAGTGTCCATGACGCCAGAACACTCAGAAACAGTCTGATATACATTGGCAGCCTTTACCCGCCTGTGGGATACACTTTCTTAGGGAACTCCAGCTATCCAAATTTAACTTCACCATCACCACAACCTACAAGGTCACAAGAAGCCCTCTTGAGATCTGCTTCAACAAGTCTCATGAAAAAGTGTGCAGCATTGTTGAGCAACCTTTGGCTTAGTGAAGGACCGCTGGAGGTCTATATTCACCAAGGCTCTTGAAGTCTCGGTGCGAAAGACGCCAGATGTTGTGGCTGCTTGCGCTTCAATGCAAAATGTGTGCACGACAATGCACGATGAAGCTCCAGAGGACTCTCAGACAATGGTACGGAGTCCGACAACCCAGATGATGACAGAGCAAACGTGCCATGAACAGGATGCCTCACAATTTAGGAATGACCTAGCTGCCAGGCTTCCCTGTCCAACAGCAGCTGGCAATCACGACTGTCATGTTGTGATTGAAATCAGACTATTGTTATGCATGGAATGCCCTACTGCCTAAGTGGATTAGCACGGTCTCCCTCGACAGGGGTAACCACGGCGGCGGCGGCCACAGCAAGTTTCCCATGAAAGTAGCCTGTGCAGCTCTGCCAGTGCACCCATGGCGAAGAGCTGCCAAGGACAGCGGTAACTGACCTTCCGAGAAGACCCAGGTGCCAGTCAGCGCATGTTATCCGTCGTCAAATGAGAAGTTGATGGTGAGCGGTTTCCCTACCTCGCGTGGTTTTGCACACAGCCTTGGAAACAAGTGCATCCACTCGCAGATCGTGGGAACGCCACTCGCACTGCCAGCGTGACGTAGATGGCATCCCCCTCATCCTCAAGCAAGCTCATCACATGACGGGGGCGTGCCCACTGGCAGAGAGGGTGTGATGAGTGCCGAGGTGAACGTTTCAGGACACACCTGCCTCGGCAGGTACATCCAGGGATATTAGGGAAGGAAGACGATATGAAACACAGCAGTGAGTGCAGCCGAGAGGAGACACCCGTTTCAGAAGCTCGCTCGTCACCGAAACTCCCGTCTCCTAAGAGGTTCTCTAACTGAGAGGCACTCTCAGTTGCTATTTACTCGTACATAATGTAAATAGTCTGTATATAGCTTTCCTCGTCCCTTCTCCAGCCCGCCCACCCTACTTGATCCCAACACTATACACACTAATTTGTTTGTTCAATTACGGCAGAATAGTAGGTCTTAAAATTAACATGGAGAAAAACAAAAGTAATGTACAACAGCTTCACAAGGGAACAGCAGTTCACAATTGGTTACAAGGTGCTGGAAGTGGTAAGGAATCGCAGTTAGCAAGAATGGCAAGATCCAGTATATACACCTTTATCTGGCCACCAGAGGCATGAAGCAGGGGAATAATTCCTGTTAGTCCCCAGTCAAAAAATACAGCAAGAAGTTTCTGTCATTAAAACAGACTTTCTGCAATGTTTATGACAAAAACTCTTGTAGTAAAAATGGAAATTTTTGTTGTAACGAGATCATTTCGTGTAGTTACTAGAGAAAGGTACTAGGGACCTATAAACTACAGAAAACGCACTGACAAAACACATGTTCCGCGTTACTTTCATTGCCGCCGCCAGCAGAGAATGAGAAGTAGCCTCCACCATGTGGCACCACTAAACAGAAGCGGCCACCTTAGTGCGCTAAGCACCAGATGCTCTCTTTCAACGCAGGTGTCAGTTAACCATACTTTCTATGATACCTTGCGATGAAGGATGATGGTAATGTGTGTGCTAAGCACCAGATGCTCTCTTTCAATGCAGGTGTCTGTTAACCATACTTTCGATGATACCTTGCGATGAAGGATGATGGTAATGTGTGCACTAAGCACCGGTTGCTCTCTTTCAACGCAGGTGTCAGTTAACCATACTTTCGATGACACCTTGTGATGAAGGATGATGGTAATGTGTGCACTGAGCACCGGTTGCTCTCTTTCAACGCAGGTGTCAGTTAACCATACTTTCGATGATACCTTGTGATGAAGGATGATGGTAATGTGTGCACTAAGCACCGGTTGCTCTCTTTCACCGCAGGTGTCAGTTAACCATACTTTCGATGATACCTTGCAATGAAGGATGATGGTAATGTGTGTGCTAAGCACCAGATGCTCTCTTTCAATGCAGGTGTCGGTTAACCATACTTTCGATGATACCTTGCGATGAAGGATGATGGTAATGTGTGCACTAAGCACCGGTTGCTCTCTTTCAACGCAGGTGTCAGTTAACCATACTTTCGATGATACCTTGCGATGAAGGATGATGGTAATGTGTGCACTCAGCACCGGTTGCTCTCTTTCAACGCAGGTGTCAGTTAACCATACTTTCGATGATACCTTGTGATGAAGGATGATGGTAATGTGTGCACTAAGCACCGGTTGCTCTCTTTCACCGCAGGTGTCAGTTAACCATACTTTCGATGATACCTTGCAATGAAGGATGATGGTAATGTGTGTGCTAAGCACCAGATGCTCTCTTTCAATGCAGGTGTCGGTTAACCATACTTTCGATGATACCTTGCGATGAAGGATGATGGTAATGTGTGTGCTAAGCGCCAGATGCTCTCTTTCAATGCAGGTGTCGGTTAACCATACTTTCGATGATACCTTGCGATGAAGGATGATGGTAATGTGTGCACTGAGCACCGGTTGCTCTCTTCCACCGCAGGTGTCAGTTAACCATACTTTCGATGATACCTTGCGATGAAGGGTGATGGTAATGTGTGCGCTAAGCACCGGATGCTCTCTTTCAATGCAGGTGTCTGTTAACCATACTTTTGATGATACCTTGCGATGAAGGATGATGGTAATGTTGGGGCAGACTGAGACGTTCAAAAATTCAGTGGTATGACACAGTCTAGGTTTCCGGAAGCATATGAAAACGGGGTTAACGAGAATAATAAATTAGAGGAGACAGTCTCCGTCTTAAGGGTGCGACGCGATAGCGTAATGTGCCAATTCCTATATATGCAGATTTTTACTTTCTTTGTATTCATAGATCCCTGGGAGTCCTTATACCCCTCCTGGCTCAGTGGTGCAGCAGTGAGGTGATCCGCTAGTATAACCTGCGGTGGCAGGTGCTCCCAGCGGTGGGCCTTGTGAGAAAAATCATTAACCTGCCATGGTGGGCAGTTCCCTCATTATCCAGTGGTCAGGTTATAACGACACAAGATCATGTGAATGAAATGGCCCGCTTCCCTCCTAGGTTGCTCTCTGGGCACCAACTGCCAGAATCATGCTCGTTACTTTTCGCTCACAACGCCGACGGCGGATTTGCTGTGTAATGAGGCCTTTGACGCTATCACGTTCAAGTCCCGGTTAACAACTGATGAAAAATGCTAACCTTAGGGCTGACTCCGAGGTGTAGAAAGAGTAAAGCAGCTGAGCCCTGTGGTTGTCCAAAATCCTTGTCGTTTGAACTGTTCGTCAGTTTCCAAGGGAATGGATGGCCTTGGCTGGGTATCATCAGGAGCCCGGGTGCTACGTCCACAGGCTACGCATGAACGCGCCGATTACCTGCGATACCACAGTGGCCAAGGACGTGGGCAACAGTGTTAAAGGGACACTGAGGAGAAATTGAAGTTGGCTTGTATCGACAGAATACCAGCTCTTGATTACAAAAACGCCACTCATACTGACAACAAAGCTCTTGTAACGTAGAAAAGAGCAAGAATCAAAATACAGGTATCGCCGTCACAGGCCAAACTCGCAAGTACAAGCGTGATGACGTCATAGGACAAAGCAGTGTTGCTAGAACCAATGGTTCTAGCAACTCTAGGACCCGAGAAGACACAAATCCCTGAGGCGCAGCCAATGCATGCGCAAATCTCCTTGACGTCGCCAGATGGCGCCACGTGCCCGGCAGCTACGCGCGCTCCTGAAGCATCGGGACCAATCAGCGCCTGTTTTCCGGCGGTAGGCGGGCTCCCGGTATCCGCTAGCGGTAACAAGGTACACAGTATGCTAAAGGTGTCTATTTGCGAGAACTTCGTTGACGACTTCGAGAACGAGATCCATCGTAACGCTGGCAAAACGCCAGTGCAAACGTAATCGAAACGACTGTAGCGACGGCCGCAATAGCCGATAGATGCCTTCAACGTGCGGCCGGCAGTAGCTTTCTTTTCGGCTGCTGCTAGGCCGCACTGCTGGCCGCCAGAAATCACGGAGTCTGCGGTACGTCATGCGCACATCATGTTTCACGTCACTTAGTCCTATGTCGTCATAGGAGAATTCCAAGTTTGAATCAGAGCGGCGGGAAAAACTTTTTCAACTTCGAATCCAAATTTCTTAGAAATAAATGCATCTTTCGCTGCCGGCCAAGTGGCAACAAAGCCATGACATGCCGAACTATCAGATTTTACTATAAAAAAAATATTAATAGTGCTCTCCTCAGTGTCCCTTTAAACCGGTAGACAGTGTACAGCAGAGCGCTTTCCACGACATATTGTAATATACGTGTGAAGTTGATACTTTTACAGGATACCAACAAGGTGTCAGTGAGTAGTATGATGGCGTGGACAGAACACAAGCAGGTAGGAGCAGTGGTGCACGAAACAGGAATCATGTTTGTCATGTGTGAGGTTCAATTGGCCCCGTGCGCCCACAGAAAAAGCACCACAGCCTGGTTTGTGGATCTATCACTATATTTACGATTACCTTGTTATACTTCACCTTCAACAGGCGAGCAAGGAAAGAGTAGTTTGGAATTGGTAGCGAGGGGCTGGAAGTAGTAAGGGAATGTCTACTTAGGGCAGCTAGTGACTGCTGATCTGGATCATGGGAGGGAAATAATTAGAAGGATAAGATAGGGGCGGAGCGTATATAGCAGGTTCTCTCAGATTATGAATGGCAATTTACCAATATCCCTCAAAAGAAATGTATACAACAGCTGTATTGTTACTGGTACTCACCTATGGGGCAGAAATGTGAAGGCAAATGAAGAGGGTTCAGCTTAAGTTAAGGACAGCGCAGCGGGCTATGGAAAGAAAAATTATAGGTGTAACATCAAGAGATCAGAAGTGGCAGAGTGGGTGAGGGAACAAACGCGGGTTAATGACATCCTAGTCGAAATCAAGAGGATGAAATGGGCTTGGGCAGGGCATATAATGCAAGGGCGAGATAATCGTCGGCCCTTAAGGGTAACGGAATGGATTCCAAGAGATGGCAAGCGTAGCAGGGGGTCGCAGAAAGGTAGGCGGATGAGATTCAGAAGTTTGCGGCGATACGGTGGCCACAACTGGCAAAGGACAGGGTTAATAGGAGGAACAGTTTGCCCTGCGGTGGGCATAGTTAGGCTGATGATGATGATGACTTATCGCGCTGCTGCACCAAGAAAGCTACCACGAATCGTCTTGACGAGTCCACCATGGCACCGACGCAGGAACCCCGATGGGGACTGAGCGGTGGGGCAACGGCATTAAAGGGGAAACTGAGTTGACCAAAAATTCGTCGATGTCGACAGGGGCATCCGGTACCACCGGTTACCAGGGTGGCGTCGCCGTCCCAGACCAGGCCGGCCCCTCAGAGACGCAGCGTAGCCGTATGGACGTGCCAGAAAGGCCGGGAGTCGGCGCTGACCTTTTCAGTGATGCGCCCTAGAGGGACCAGCGCCGCGTAAAGACTGGGATGCCGCCGGACTGCGTGCCACAGCCGTTCCGCTACCACGCATCAACGGGAGCACGGCTACCAGTGCCCGATGGCGAGGGTTACTGCAATATGTACCGGGCAGGGGCGCAGCCGCAGGGGGGGGGGGGCTTATGGGTCATCAGCCCCCCTGAAATTTTTTCGAAATGTCACGCACCGCTTACCAAAACAACCACCGGCGCTGGGAGTCATTCTGGATTTTGTCACCTGCAATGTCTTTTTCAGACTAAGACATTTTGGCGCGAACATTGCTAACTAAGGTTGGATTTCGTGGCAACGCCCATGCACCTGGAGTCGCGTAACGCAGGGAGCCCCACCCTAGCACAAACTTTCGAGGGTCTATCGATGGCATGCGGGCTCACCCCGGCATCTCGTGGCGGCCGCGGAGTCTACGGAGCCATGCATTTAAATTCCGAAACTTAAGTTGCCATAAACTTTTGACGCGAAAGCTGCTCTGACATTTTAAAAGTCGTGCTTTCGATTTTCAAATTCGGAACTTCAATTAATTTAATATTCTTATAAATATTCTTATAAACTTTTTTAATATCGTACATCGGACCATACGAGACAAGCAAAATCAACACACCATCAGACAAGTTGGCAAAGCACACAACGAGATCCGATGAGACGAAGCGTTGCGGTGATTCATTTGCGTCGTCACGCCACAGAAGAGAATACTGTCCATTTTATCTTCGCACTTGTAATGTATATTTTGCAGAACTCCTCATTTATACGTGTGCTTGCGGTTGCGACTAAGATTTCAGTGCAATTACTCGCAATACATGACCGCTGACAGCTGCTGCTGCGCAGTACACTGAAACGAAGGACAGCGTCATTGAGATTTTTTTCTGGCCGTTGCATATGCACAGAAATGTAAAGGTTTTTGAACGACAAAGATTCATTAAAATATTTGTCCTCTACTTGCTCATTTCGTGGCCTTTACATTTTTCATATAAGCGGCATGCACTGCTTTGCTGGTTTCGAACTGATATAGTTCGAGACTTCTTGTGATATTTTCTTTATTTATTAAATACCCAAAAACATGGAAGCATTGGTATCATTTATGCCTGCCACATACGAATACATTCTTTTATTTAAAAAATACATATTTCACTTGTCTAGACAGTGTGTACCATTAACTGGCAGTACCGTTATTATTCTTGCGTTTCACCACTCCACAAAGGCTATGAGGAGGCCACGCTGCAACATGAGCCCTTGTTTTAAGTATGAACCTTCAGCAACAAGCCCAGTTCACCACTCATTAGCTGAAGTACAGCGCAGCAGAAGCGAACCAATGAGGAAGCATGGGAATTTTAAAAAATGGCAGCTCACGAAGGGTAGTGCCAAAGTCATGTTTGGCCTACTACTGTGCAGCAACGTGTTATGCACGTATGCTGTACATGATCTCATCATGGGTGTTGGCAATGTGGTACTCCCCGACGGAGTATTATTTTTATGAATGCATTATGAACGTATTATTTTTCTAATTGGAAATATTCAGCACTGGAGATTCGAGCAAGAGCAGACAAGAGTAGGGAATTGAGGGGCCCTTATAGGGGAATTTTTTACGACGAGAGCAGTTTTACGGAGCTGCCCCGAGCCGGGTTTCACTGTAATCTGACGACACAGCTGGCGCGACATGCCCGAGCCATGGATGTGTGGCCCTGGATACGAGAAAACTGAGAAGCAGATGGTGAGATGGCTCCGCCGCAGTGCACTGATGTAGTTAGGAGAATGAGTACGCCAGACTGACAACTACTATGGAGATGCACATATAGTAGGAATGATACTTGACTTAGGCGAAAACCTGAGTCGTCTGATGCCCGACACACTGAGCAGCTTAAGAAACAGGAGGACCAAAGAGCTAGGGCTGGTGTGACGCCAGAACGTTCGCTTGGCCTAGGATGAACAGACTGCCATGCGTGGCGAGCCAGTTGCATTTTGCTATGGTTGACAAAGAAGCTCTCGCTCACCGCTGCAGTCAACGGGGTGAAAAATCGTCACCACATAGGAGACCCCGGCATGCGCGAAAGCAAAAATTAAAAGAAAAAAATACAAGATAGCGCCTGTCGTTACGTATAATCATAGCATCCGAGTTTACTGTATTTGATCTGCACTATGTGCGCAGCAAACCTAATCTCACTGGAAATTACCGCACTAAATGTAGAGACTTCCTTCTTTTTGTTGATCAATCGTAAATGAGCAGTATAATCACTTTTCAGCTGAAAGATAATTCATTACAAAAGTAGGAAAGGCAACAATGCACTTGCTGCCAATATCCAAAACCACGACCTCCGTAAATGTGTATGGTACTCTACCAACTTTCTAATGAGATATATCTTAAAAAGTGATTTCACTACCCATTTACATTGATAAACATAACAATACTGTACAGCTAAGCTTGAAGGCTTAGCTGCACTTTGGTGCCCGCGGCTGCTGTACCACTGCAGGACGAGGAGTTCCAGACAGTCAAATCCCGAAAGCACCGCAAAAAGCGCAGCAACAAAGGTGTCTTCAGTGCTGCTGCTGAATCGGACTCTGAGGGCACCTTCTCCCAGGCACGGCCCGCAGCCAAGCGCCACGTGGCAGCGAGGTCTCCTCCAACAAAGGCCACCCGTGCGGTCCACTCTTCCTCCTCGGACATGGACTCTGACTCTGATAGTGGTGAGCGCAACAATTCCCTTTGTACAAATTGTCAAGTCGAGGTTTGCAAGTGCTCTTTTCTTTCCTCTGCCTCCTACTCCTCCACTCACGAGGGGTTCACTCCTGACCACGAGGTCGCGGAGTCTTCGCCTTTGGTAGCTCAGGTCTCTTGCTTCACCGCTCACGCTAGTACTTTGCTCCGCTCCCAGTACTAGCTACACTAACTCAGTTCTCCCTCTAGGCATCTTCTTCCCATTCGCAATGGCTTCTTCTTTTACAATAGCTGCTTTCAACTGTCGCCGTCTTTCACGCCGCTCCAAACAAGCTGAGGTCATTGAGCTTGCCCGCCTTAAACACAGATATTCTGGTTTTGCAAGAGACCTATGTCCGTCACCTAAGCCAAATCAAGACCTTTGACAAGACATTTGGCACCAGGTCCTTCTGGAGCTTTGGTGCGTCGAGCTCCCGCAGCATTGCCATCATCCTGATGCAGCGTTTCCGCGGCTCGATTTTGAGTCACTTCAGGGCGTTGACATCATCTGATGCAGCGTTCCCGCGGCTCGATTTTGCGTCACTTAAGGGACTCTGATGGCCACACTCTGTCTGTGGATCTCGAATGTGGCATTCGCACAGTGAGTGTTTATGCCCCCAACTGCGGTCGTGATCAAGGCACTTTCTTCAAAGGCCTTGACTCCCAGCTCGTCGGTCCTTCCAAGGTCATCTTGGTAGGGGACTTCAACTGTATCTTAGAGGTAGAGGACCGCATCTCACACAGGGGCGCTCGTTGTCATGGCAGAGACAGGCAGGGGGCGCAGGCACTTAGTGGGCTGGTGGAGGGGCTAGATTTGGTTGATTCCTGGAAGGTACTTCGCCCAGGACAGTCGGGAATGACTTGGACCGGACGACGCCTTCAGAGCAGGATTGACCGATTTTATGTTTCTCCGACACTCGCCTCCAGCATGCACTCCATGTGTTCGCTCCCATCTGCACTCAGTGACCACAAATTGGTCATTCTCCGCTTCGCTGATGGCTTTGACCCCCCGCGCGAAGAGGACTTGGCACCTCAACTCGCGGCTTCTAGAGGATCAGAGGGTGGTAGATGAGGTCACCTCCATTCTCTCAGCTTCATGTGCAGTGGAACTTGACAGTGTCAGCTGGGACTGTGCTAAGGCTATAGTGTGGGATTGTTTCAGGGAGTGGGGAATGAGGCGGGCACACGAGGAGCGTAAGGAGATTACCATTGTCTCTGACACGATCCTCCTGCTTTTCTAAGCCTCTCTCTACGGGCTCTGGGGTCACCGCGGCACTGGTCTCGCTTAGATCCGAGCTTCGAAGGTTGCTCCAAAAATGCTGGGATAGTTTGAGAGTGATGTCACCTGCCGAGCGGCGGGAGAGGGAGCATCGGTGCAGCTGCCACCTCCTCCGATGCCGTCTAGCGCGCACAGAGACCACACTCTTCCTTGGTCGATCCTGTGACTGGTTCCCACATCGAAACACCTGAGGGTGTGCTCGACTTGGCCGTCAGTTCTACTCCACGTTGTACACAGCTCCACCTCCTAGCTTAGCCTCCTTCCCCTTCGAAAGTCCACCCCAGCCAGCATGTGTCTCAGGTAGTCCAATAGAAGAAGATGAGCTCCTCGCAGCACTGAAGTCCTTTCACAGAAATCGTAGCCCAGGTTCGGACGGCCTTACTACTGAGTTTTACGTCAAGTTTTGGGAGCAGCTCGGGGGGGGGGGGGGGGGGGGGCTTTTACCTTATTAGTGAACAGGCTCCTCAGTGAGGGGACTCTGTCAGATACTCAACGGGAAGGGCTCTAGCACATTCCCTCTCCCTTTTCTCCCCTAAAATGTCAAAGATTTCCTTCTCTCCATTTTTCCACCTGCCAACCAAGGCCACCAGATGGCAGCCACCAGACAGTTAACTGAATTAAAATAATTAAGTGAATTAACATGTAGCAAAGTAATTTTGGACCCCACATGCCATGGTTGGCATACAGCCCCCATTGAATTGAATTTAATTAAGCCATCTGCCATTTGTTGGCAGACAACTTAATTCAATTCCACTGAATTGAATTTAATTAAGCCATTTTCCATTTGTTGGCAGACAACTTAATTCAATTAAGTTTAATTAAATTCTACAATGGTTGCCAGCTGTGGCATAATTGAAATCAACTGCACAAATTAAGTGAAAATAAATTAAATCACAAAGTAATTAAGCTCTGACGACTGAAGCTGTAGATTTCAAGTAGGATGCAGGGTTACAGCAGCTCAAACAATCCTATCAGAGCTTTTGCTGCAAAAATTTTCAAAAGCATTCCAAAGAACATTTATTATGAGATGCTCATACACTCTTGATTTCCACACAGTAGTAATTGAAACAGTTGTTGTCACAAGAACGCAACACCAGACAGCATGCGGTGCATCAAAATTCTTATTATGAACACTGCAATATTGGTACGAGTATGAGATGTCATTGTATGATATATTTTTGCACAGTGCCCCCAAACTGCTAATACTGACATTGTTTTACATATGCTAAATGTTAAACTATCAGTTGCAGTGCACTCATAGAAACATGATGCAGGGCGAGAGGTATCTTGTTGCACTGCCTATCCCTGTACTTATGATTGACATTTATGTAATACATTTCGAAGCAATACATGCTGCATTTGTACTTTGTTATGGTTATGAAACCATTTTTCTTATTCAAGGATGGTCTTTCACAAAGTCTCGCGTTGCCAGCATAATCAACGTAACAAAACGAGAACAAGGCGTAACACCAAAAAATGCCTGGCCAATTTGGACTTCATGATAAAGAAAGTCAACAGGGACACGAGAAAAAATTATGCATTCTTGCGCAGGCCAATCCCCCTTGCAGGTGTGGTCAAACTTGCAGTGAACCACGATCAGAGCACTGACTCTGCTGATGCTCTGCGCATGCTCCGTGCCACCAAGGAAACAAAGTCCACCTTTCTTCAGTACTGTGAAGCTGGCTAAGCACCCTCCGAAGCCATGCGGCATCATGAAGGACAGTTTGCTGCTAAGCCAGATGGTCCTGTACTACTTGCCAATGGCAGCATTAACCCAATGCAGGGTTGTGTATACCGCTGGCACCAAGAATGGCGGGCTTCTAAGTACGGTCTATCAGGGAGCCTCACCCTTCGGCGAGCCGCCACGTAATAAAAGTAGCATGATAAGCACGTTAAAAATAAACACAGCTTTGTAACCGAGTTTGCAATTTGCAAAAGTAGCAATCTCATATGGCTTGTGCTTTTCACATTGCAGGGACTGATCTGTGCACAAGTAGTGTCACAAATGACTGTTGGACAGTTTTGTCATCGTGACACTTATCATGCGCCGCACCCAATGCCTGAATGTGGCATGTGAAATAGTCTTTATTGACTCAACAGCATCCTGTGATGCGGATGGGAGCACTGCAACTGTGCTTCTTACAGCCACCAAGGCTGGCCTAGTATCTATCTATAGCTGTGCTGGTACACAGCTCCCAAAGTAGGCAAGGATACAGTTTTGCCTTTCAGTTGCTAAAGCAACATCACAAAAAATAAAAATAGAACATAAATGTATGCTTCAATAGAAGCAAATTCAAGTCACCATTTCGACCTGTAACATGTTTTTTTTAGAAGATTAACTGAAGTTCTCCATTTCTCTGGTGCCAAAATATTTACAATGAAATGATGAGACCATCAGCTCATGGTAGAGCCTGAAAGCATGCAAACATGTTGGTTTCAGTCATCGCGCATTGTAGGGTCTGCTTGCGGGCAGCTTGAATCCCGCGCCGCTCACCGCGGGCAGCCTCGACCCCTTCTTCCCGAGTGGTGGGGCGGGGGGAGCGAGGCTAGGAGGAAGCCTTCTTAAGGCGCGACCGCGAAGGCTCTCTCTCTCTCTTGGACCAGCCCTGCCAGAGGACCACCTGACCCCGCTGCCCCAACGACGACCGGCCCCCCTGATGTGAGATTAAACCTTTTCATACAAAGACCTGCCTCGAGTCACTGCCTGTGCGTCCCCGCGCAGAGGAATCGCCCACAGCATACACACAACAACTGTGTCAGTGACAAGCCGCAGGGCTCCATTTGCAACATAATATAATATAAGGTAGACGAAATAAGGTAACTAAACACACCTACTGGTACTAATAATTTCCTAAGTGCCAATCAGAGCTTCTGTCTACGTCCTGTTTATTAAATAAGTTCATATTTTAAATGCGGCTGAATGACAACTTTGTCCCAATGGACATTGAAGAAGAATGTATGTGCTGCCAGGACGTACGTGAAATAACTGGACAGCAGAAGTCCTCCCAGTGCATTTCAAGGACAAAGAAATTCAAAGAGGTGTGCTTGAATGCTACCGTCCTGCGTGTGGCAATTGCTCAGCAAGGCAGTAAAGTAGCTGCAACATCTGACAGAGACATTTAACAGGTAAGAAAGCCTTTTTTTCCCTCGGTTGAATGGTGCAATGCCACTTTTTATGTCCACAGGCAAATGAGGTATGCAGCAGCATACCGCCAATTTGTGTTTACGACGAGGAAAAAAATGGGAAAAGGCAGCAGATGGATTCTGCCAAGCTGCATCATCAGCACCATCAGAAAACATTACATTCAAAAGGTGGACAGTACACAGGCTTCAGACATTTCTAAAATAGCAGTTCGGAAAGGACAAGAAGACATCTTTTGGACAGTAAAAACTTATTTCATGTATTATTTTTTTTCCTACTACTATGGTTGGATACAAGTAAAAAACAAAGCTGCAAATGCTCCTCAAAGAAGGCTTTCCAGACAGTGGTGCACAACGGTTAAAAGTGACGTCATGACACCATGCCGACAATATCGGCTGGAGGGCCCCTTCTGAGGGATGTTCGCCGCTTTGTTCTGGAGTTGTATCCAACAGCAGCCTTTCAGTACACACATAAATGGCACATGGAATCCTTTCTTGTGCTGTGTGTTAGTTTTCATTACAGCTTGACGCCATCTGTCCAAAGCATACGGGGATGTGCAAGTTAGGAACTTGTGACCAAAATGTAAAATCTATTTGCAATCCTATGCAACAACGGGGATCAAGAATCAAAGCCTGAAGCAATGACTGCCTGCAGACACCTGCACTCAACGTATCACAATTGTCCCTGCTGCCAACCTAGCTGAAAGTTCATAGTTTGCCATGTCTGTGGTACTAATATTCTAGACCTTCACCACCAAATGGCTCATGTGGGCAACCCCTTTTGCGAACTCTTGGGCCCAGCACTGTAACAACAACCAAGGTTGCTTCACCACGCCGGCGATGAAGCAAGTGATATGTACAGAACATTACCAGCCACTGAAGTGACCTCTAACTTATTGTTTAAAAAAGAAAACATCATCAACCTGACTACATCCACTGCAGGGCAAAGGCCTCTCCCGTGTCTCTCCAATTAACCCTGTCCTTTGCCAGTTGCGGCCACCGTATTCCCGCAAACTTCTAAGTCTCATCTGCCCACCTAACATTCTGCCGTCCCCTGCTACGCTTGCCTTCTCTTGGAATCCACTCTGTTACCCTTCTGGGCCAGCGGTTATCTTGCCTTCGTATTACATGCCCTGCCCAAGCCCATTTCTTCCTCTTGATTTCGACTAGGATGTCATCCACAACCCGCGTTTGTTCCCTCACCCACTCTCCCTGCTTCCGGTCTCTTAACGTTACACCTATCACAAGAACATCATGTCACAGAAGGGAAACTAGGTGTAGGCAAAAAACAGATGTATGCCATAAGGGACAAATAGTGCAATGTCATTAACAATGTGGACAAGATGATCAAAGTAGCCGAAGAGTGCTACACAAATCTAGACAGTAGCCAATGCAATCAGGATGTTAATGAGAAAGGTAGTAGAGCGCAGCAATGGGACATGCCGCCAGTAACGAAGGAGGAAGTAAAGAATGCCTTATGAGCAATGCAAAAGGGGAAAGCACCTGGTGAGGATTAGGTAACAGGAGATCTGTTGAAGGATTGTGGGGAGATTGCACTAGAAAAGCTAGGCACCCCGTAGAGGCAATACCTTATGGCCTCGAACATACCGAAAGCATGGAAGAACGCTAACATCATCTTAATCGGTAAGAAAGGGGACGCCAAGGACTTGAACAATTAGACCGATCAATTTCACAAAGAAAAAAGTGCGAAATATGGGGACAAAAGAGAAACGTCAGCAAAAGGACCAGCGCCTGGCACAGGTCCTGTCGTGTTCGTTTCTTTTTTGTCCTTGTATTTCGCGCGGTTTTCTTTGTGAATCATGAACCAATTAGCTCAAAATAGAGTTCTTCACCAATCAATTTACTGTCTCTTGTCTACAAAGTATTCACTAAAGTAATTGCAAATAGAGCTGGAACACCCTTACACTTTCTCTCTACGGAGAAAATATGCCCTTCAGCATAAGAGGGTTACAGGGGTATGTGCAGGCCAGTCTTGGCTATAAATGCCAAAAAGGCCAGGTACTTGGGTCCATGGGTCCAGATTCAAGTGTCTGGTGGTCGGCTGGGGAGGTAAACATGAATGCCAAGGTGTCACTTGTGCGCCTCCCGAAGTCAGGGGCAAGTTAGCATTAAGAGAAGTAACGCTTACACTTTAATTAAACTAATTATCAGGCAGGCTTTCGTAAAGGCTACTAGACAATAGACCACGTTCAGACTGGCAATCAGGTGATAGAGAAATGCTCAAAATTTAACCAACCCCTGTGTATAGCGTTAATAGACTACAAGAAAGCACTCAACTCAGTAGAAGCCTCAGCAGTGATCATGGAATCAGGGTGTGGAAGAATGTTATGTGAAAATATTGGAAGATATTTATAACGACTGCACAGCTACCATAGTCCTCCATAAAGTCAGCAATGAAATTCTAATAGCGAACGGTGCCAGGCAGGGAGACGCTATCTCGGCAATGCTTGCACGGCACCCTTTAACACTTGCATGTGATGTATCTGTGTATCCATTATGGGAATCTGGAATATAAATACTAGACCATAAGTAAGTTGTTGAACAGTGACTGCATATTCATGTGCCTGTTTCAGATCCTGTATGCCAAAGATGAGAACGAACTGCAGGCAGTCTCTGCCTTATGACAACTACTACATCTGAAGAGTAGAACTGTTCCTGCAGCATAAGGAGGAATGGGCACTCCTGTATCATAAGGGTGCCACCACAAGCGGACAGAACACAAACAATTACTCGGAGGTGTCTGTCTGAGTACTGAAAGACGTAATCCTTAGCCGCACGAAGACACAACACTGTAGCGCTAACTGAATTCATAATAGGTAACTGGGAAAGTTTTGAAACAAGACTTCTGCGCCATGCACACTAGATAGCCCTCACATCGAACAAGTTTCGGAAACCTTTTAGAAAAAGCCCCACAATATGAATCAGGGTCAATCACAAAAGTGGACAAAGCCACGTGCAATGTGCCAAACTGCACAGGCACAGGGGCATATGAGGTGCACCAAGGGACATACTGCAAGCATCAGGCCATTGTGCAGAACACCTTCGGTGGCTCATTCCCGAACAGCCCTGAACTAACACCTAATGACTGCACCAAGTTGGGCTATCTGGCACTTGGGGACAGATGCCCTGCATGCGGATTCTTCATGCTAATTAATGACTGCAGTAGACGAGAAGCCCATCCGTTCCGCCAGAGCGAACCTGTTCCCTCCCAGCAAGATGGCAACACAGCCAGAAAACTGGAGCTCCATCGCATCACAAGGACCGTCTTTAGCCGACTGGCGCCAAAAGGCAGAGGTATGATGCTCTTTCATTTCCCTTCCGATAAATTATCAAAAGCAGAGTACAGGACAGCTGACTACAAGTCAAGGGAAGATGTCAAAGGGCCTCACTTTATGTGACTTTGCTGCACGTTACCTGACGTAGTAGAAGCCAAGTCAGGTGCCAACTCATGTCACCTGTAACTGCAGAACAGATATATTTAGGGGTTGGAGTTTTTGGCTTTTATTTTGACTCGGCATAGATTCTCGGTATTTTTTTTTCAGAAAAGCACTTTTTTTTTTTTTCACTGTATATTACTTCCCATGAAAACATTACCTTCTTTTTCGGTGATATATGCGTGGCTGGGTGCCGACAAAAATCACATGTAGTCTATCTTGGATTGCTTTTTAGTGATAGCAGTTAACGTAATCAGTGCAACAATGATTGGGTTTAATGGTTTCAAGATGGAACAATGCCCCCGTAGTGGCCCAGTGGTATGGCGCTCGGTTGCTGACCCGAAAGACGCGGGTTCAATCCTGACAAAGGCCCGTGTACTGTGCGATGTCAGTACACGTTAAAGAACCCCAGGTGGTCGAAATTTCCGGAGCCCTTCACTACGGCGTCTCTCGTAGCTTGAGTCGCTTTTGGACCCCCCATAACCTAAACCCCCATAACCTAAACCATCAATATGGAATGTTATCATTGTAGAAAAAAGTAACAGTGCAGGAGTTAAATGAGTAGGTCGGTTGGGAAGAAACATTTCTTTACTATGTTTGGTTGTGAGGAGTACACAGATGTAACATAGGCACAGAGCGCGGCCAGTCTCTGAGCGCGCTGGCACAATACATTATCCCGGTTGCAAATGCAATTTATCGACAACTAGACTCGAGGAATAGGCAGTACCGCAATATTTGCGCGTAATGCATAACACTATTTTAGACGTTTTGCCTAGACTCGGCACTGAAGCATAACCGCAGTGTTTTACCATCCATCTCAGGTGTTCCTGCATGCAATGCACTGTAATGACTGAAGAAGAAGACTGCTCTTGTTGTCAAGAGATCCGTAAAATTACTCGAAAGCAGAAGCAGGCACGATGCATCACAACAACGAAAAAATTCAAAGGTGTGTCTCAATAAAGCAGTCCTTCAAGTTGCACTGGCACAGCAGGAAACCAATGCATCATCAAGAAATGACAGGGGCTCTGTGAACAGGTGAGAAGGAGCACATGTGGCAGCTTAGGCAGTTTCACTGACCTGCATTCTTTATTTTAGGAGGATGAGGTATGCTGCACATGGACAGTTTGTGTAACTTGTGTGGAAGAGACTGGGCAGGCACAACAGACGAATCCTGCGGAGCTGCGTGCTGTATGAAAACGATATCCATCTCCAGGTGGCAGTTACACAGGATTCAAGCATGCTTATCACACTAGCTGAGGTATCCACTGATGGGACTGTTAAGAAAAGCACTGGCAGCGCCTCCCTTGACTCGATCTGTGCTCAATGCTACAAGCAATTCTCAGCAGTGTGCTCCGCACTAGTACTACCGGGCGAACATTTTATTTATTTATTTATTTATTATTCCTCAAAGGTCCCTTTCGGGACATTACATTTTGGGACATTATTTTTCTTTCATACAGACGCTTATGCATCCCGTTGTGTTTCCCATCTTGAAATCATGGTACAGAACTCACTTGCTCGTTTGGAGGAGGAAAATGCATTTGACCTGGTTAAAATGACCTGCGTCAAGCATGTATATGATGATGAACCATGGAAAGGATCCAGGGTGCAAGTGTGCTGAAGTACCAAGGCTTATACGAAGCGGTAATCATCTATGTTTCAGGTAAGGGTACACGACTACTTGCTGTGTTTCACATTCTGCTTTGTTCACCTTTGCGAATGCAATCGGTAGTTTCCATCCACAGAGCTACAAATTAAGTGAAATGGTATTATCAAGTAATAGAAATGGTAGTTCAAGTACATGATATAAATTATGTAGCGCAAAAAACACAAAGGCCAAAAAACAAGACACACCACACAGGAATCCCCTTGTTGAAATTCTTTGAAAGGCTACAATTATCTTGTTGGCATTGATGTGTGACTAGCGACAAAAAAATCCCAGGATAATTTACCGTGATAACTGATGTGCAATAGTTACAACATGACTTTATGAAACGAAGAGCATCCGCTAATTATTTTGTTAAATCGGGAAATTCGTAGAATCAGGAAATGCACTTTTCGGCCCTTCACAATTTAAACACCAAGCGTAGTGATGCCCAAAAGCTGGAGCGCATATCTTATGTGCTGCTAACCCGCACCTCCACGCATGAAAAGCCGGCAAAGGTGACAGCATCTCTTGTGCGTGAAAGCACCATCCAGTGTAACAGACTCAAAGCCAAGGTGGGAAGTGCTGCTGACTGCCGAGTTCGTTGTTCTGAGCAACAATGCAGATTGCAGTCCTGTGAAAATGCTATACCCTTGACTATGGCACACAGTCAATGCTGGCATGCTACCAACAAGCTGCGTGACTCCGTGGGTGCACTAAGTCTGAAATAACCTCTTTTTTAACAAATTTCTTCCCGGAAAAACTTCGCAAGATTAGAACATCATAAGCTTCGTACTTCTTCAAGGAAAAATGTATGGCATGCCAAAAAGGTTAACATGATAGATAATTTATCGTTATTCCCCCGACAATGCATGACACAGGTATCAAGAACTGGTCTCTCATGACTGACCGCCACCCTGCCACGCGAAAGTACATGTAGACCCATGAACCCAAGATCAAGCACTACTTCGACATTTGGCACATCCTTAAAAAGAAAGAAAAATGATAGCCTTATTGAAAAGCTGTTTGCTTGTAAAGAATGTGCTGCAGGCTTCCCTGATATATCTGATATATATTTTTAAAATTGAGGTGTCAAGAAAAAGCTGGATGCCAGAGCTGGAGATCTGGATTCAGGCAACTACCAACCACAAATACTGGGCAGCCTGGGCCAGAGGGAGCAATGTACATTGGTCGTTGACATCTGGCGGAGTTTGCAAAATCACGTCATCAACCAGCGCTCTGGACATAGCGGACTGTACCCAAGGTGTCACCACAGCAACATGCCGGAGGGGACAAGGGTGTGAATAGACCCCGAAAAGTTTTTTTTTTGCTCTTGCCTAAAAGCTTTTTTTAAAGCATACCTTTTCCTCAAAACTCCCAGGCATATGAGCACTTCAAGCAGATCACTGAGGACAAGCGTCTCCTCAAGGACATTACACAGATGTGGAGGCATTCCACAGCGTCTTGATTGACTTCGGACCTAAGTCTATGGCATTTTCCCCAGCAGGGACGCTTGCAAGGTAATATTATACTGCAGTTCTGTCCTGCGCCTAGAGGCAGTTGATTTATTCCAACAGCCAGCACTTAACCACATCCATGTCCTTTGGATCATTAGGCAGAATTGCCATCTTATGCAATATCCTCAACTTACAGGACGCGACTTGCCATCCTCCATTTCAGGGAAAATGCGGACCGCTCCTTGGCTAAGAAAAAGGAAGGCAATTCACGCTGAATGATGAAGACTACCAAAGCGTGAAATACCCATCACACGGTGTGTCCACTGAAAACAGCTACCACTTACAGTAAGTAATATGCTTCACCCCAAACGAATGACTTGATTGGAGCCTTTTGGAATGATGTCATGTGAAGACTTCATTTCCAGAGTACGTCGGAAAGCTTGTGAAAGAAGTTATCAGCAGCAGCAAGCTCTGGCGATCTCTCTCTGGTGCATCAGAAGCCAGCACAGCGCTTTCCCAGCACCAAAGGCCTCGGCCTTCTCTTCGGGAGCTTGTGGAAGCAAAGAGGTCCCACTTCAACCAAGGTCCCCAGTGAGGCTAGCCTCAGGTTCATGTTATCTCAACCAAACCAAGGTGAGGGCTACAACCGCCAGCATGTTTGAAAGTCTGAACTGTCAATGAGCAGCAAGATGCGTTTCTCCCCTCCTGCTGCATCAGAGGCTGACAAAGCATCTTCGTGGCATGGCTTGGCATCCTACTTTTCAACTAAAATGCGGACCAACGCCTGACAATGACACAGAAAGGCAATGGTGAAGGCGACCAAGGCACGGCACAGCCATCACTCACACAGTGTCCCATGAAAACACCTCCAACTTTCAGTACGTTATATGTGTAACTTCCACATGAATGACATTTGGGGAGCATTGTGGAACAATATCATGTGCAGATTTCATTTCCAGAGTACACCTGAAAGCTTGTGAAGGAAGTTATTGAGCAGCAGAAAGCTCCAGCGATCCTTGCATTGTTTTATTTCCAGAGGACCATGCCAAGCTTATAAAAAAAAATGTAAGTGGACATTGAAGAAGAAAACAAGCTGGAAACCAGGAGGTCAAGAAAAAGTGTACGTAAATTTTTTATGCCCCGAGAGAAGATGCTTCAAACGATAGCACAAAAGTTTCAGGTGTGTGATTGAACTGTTCTGTTCATGAGCTGAAGTCATCCCTGGAGGTGCAGCCATCAGGGAGCCGAAGATGAAGTGCACAAGCCCCTCGTGCGAACGGATTGCAATTTTTCAAGAACTCCAGCTAATCCATAATGGCACTTCTAGGAGGATCCTTCCGGTGGGCAGCCTCTAGGCAGAGCCAAGCTTGTTTTAATATTTCACGATTTTCCTTGCCGACAGCCTATGAACCAAATAGACCTCTTGCATTGCCCAGGGGGCGCTGCGAAAATGGTGCTAAAGAGCGCCCTCTGCCCTCGGCTGGGTAGTACCGGGCTCTGGCATCTGCTTCGGAAGGCACGTTGGCAGTACGGACTTGCGACTTTCGCTTGTGCTGTGCCATGGCCTACAGCGAATATCAGGCGCCGAAGGTTTTTTCATGGCAGGCACACTGTGTAAAGGGAAGAAATTATGCAACGCCAAGTACGTGTACTCTGTTCAAGAAATAAGCGGCGAAGTTCAGCGCGGTGTCATTCGCAAGTGAAGAGAGTCGCGTCCGAAGAGTAGAACTGTTCCTGGAGCATAAGGAGGAATGGGCACTCCCGTATCGTAAGGGGGCCACCACAAGCGGACAGAACACAAACAATTACTCGCAGGTGTCTGTCTGAGTACTGAAAGAGGTAATCCTTAGCCGCACGAAGACACAACACTATAGCGCTAACTGAATTCATAATAGGTAACTGGGAAAGTTTTGAAACAAGACTTCTGCGCCACGCACACTAGATAGCCCTCACATCGAACAAGTTTCGGAAACCTTTTAGAAAAAGCCCCACATCAGGGTCAATCACAAAAGTGGACAAAGCCACGTGCAATGTGCCAAACTGCACAGGCACAGGGGCATATGAGGTGCACCAAGGGACATACTGCAAGCATCAGGCCATTGTGCAGAACACCTTTGGTGGCTCATTCCCGAACAGCCCTGAACTAACACCTAATGACTGCACCAAGTTGGGCTATCTGGCACTTAGGGACAGATGCCCTCCATGCGGATTCTTCATGCTAACTAATGACTGCAGGAGACGAGAAGCCCAACCGTTCCGCCAGAACGAACCTGATCCCTCCCAGCGAGATGGCAACACAGCCAGAAAACCAGAGCTCCATCGCATCACAAGGACCGTCTTTAGCCGACTGGCGCCAAAAGGCAGAGGTATGATGCTCTTTCATTTCCCTTCCGATAAATTATCAAAAGCAGAGTACAGGACAGCTGACTACAAGTCAAGGGAAGATGTCAAAGGGCCTCACTTTATGTGACTTTGCTGCACGTTACCTGACGTAGTAGAAACAAAGTCAGGTGCCAACTCATGTCACCTGTAACTGCAGAACAGAGAGATATTTAGGGGTTGGAGTTTTTGGCTTTTATTTTGACTCGGCATAGATTCTCGATATTTTTTTTCAGAACAGGACGTTTTTTTTTTTTCACTGTATATTACTTCCCATGAAAACATTACCTTCTTTTTCGGTGATATATGCGTGGCTGGGTGCCGACAAAAATCACATGTAGTCTATCTTCGATTGCTTTTTAGTGATAGCAGTTAATGTAATCAGTGCAACAATGGTTGGGTTTAATGGTTTCAAGATGGAACAATGCCCCCGTAGTGGCCCAGTGGTATGGCGCTCGGCTGCTGACCCGAAAGACGCAGGTTCAATCCTGACAAAGGCCCGTGTACTGTGCGATGTCAGTGCATGTTAAAGAACCCCAGGTGGTCGAAATTTCCGGAGCCCTTTACTACGGCGTCTCTCATAGCCCGAGTCGCTTTGGGACATTAAACCCCCATAACCTAAACCATCAATATGGAATGTTATCATTGTAGAAAAAAGTAACAGTGCAGGAGGAGTTAAATGAGTAGGTCGGTTGGGAAGAAACATTTCTTTACTATGTCTGGTTGTGAGGAGTACACAGATGTAACATAGGCACAGAGCGCGGCCAGTCTCTGAGCGCGCTGGTACAATACATTATCCCGGTTGTAAATGCAATTTATCGACAAATAGACTCGAGGAATAGGCAGTACCGCAGTATTTGCGCGTGCCGCACGATAGCGCGATCTGCGTGTGACAGTCGGTCTTGAATATGCGTTCGTCCAGTAAACGGAAATTATTCAGCACGCATGGGCGTCCGGATGGGGGGGCAAGGGGGGGCGGCTGCACCCCCCTGGAAAATCACTCCCTCCAACCGTGAGTGATGGCCGCACGCCAGGGGTGGCGGTGAGCTCAGCCAAAAAAGTAAAAGCGGCCCCGCTTCCACGCTTTGGGTCACATCTGCGAAGTGCCGCGTCCGGGCACGTGTCGTTCCGCCGTTTTCAAACCTCGTCATCGTTAGCTCTACTGAAGGGCGACCTGTTGCATACATACAGCGGCACCGGCGAGCATGTATTTCGAACCGTCTTGAGATGGGTGCCTGTTTCTTTGATCTCTAGAGAGATAGCGACACGGAGGCAGACAGTGTACACCCCGGCCACCGATGAACTCTTCAGGAGGGAAGGACAAATCAGCCGTGTCCACCTCCGCTTTGTCGGGCTGCTCAGGGGCAAGCGGGCGATGAGTTGGCGCCGCCGCTGCTCGCTGTCTCCTCCGATCCACGGGAGAGCGCAGTTCGGTAGAAGCGCCGCTTTCAGAATCTTCGGCAAAGGGGATTAGCTGCTTTTGTTCACTTCGACGCAGTCTCCAGAGGCGCCCCCACACCAGCGTTCCTTGCGTCTTTTTCGAAAACCAGCGCCTTTGGTCAACGCACCCCATGGCGCCTGCCTTGCTTATCCTGTCACCTCTGGCTGGGCCTCAAATCACAACAGCGCCCATGTACTGTGCGATGTCAGTGCACGGTAAAGAGACCCAGGTGGTCGACATTATCCGGAACTCTGTACTACTCCGTCCCTCATAGCCTGAGGCGTTTTGGGGCTCTGAACCCCATAAGAACACACAAAACAAATTTTCCGACCGGAGTGGCGAGTGTCCCTTCCCCTCGGAAGTCGCGCGGCGTTCCTTTCACCCCCAAAGTGCGTATTCGGGGATATTGCGGCAAGCAAGCCCTTGCACACGTGCACGCCTCTGTGTTTGTGCTTCGGTGTTTTTAGTGGCCGGTGGTCAACGAAGCTGAGAACAACCAAGACAGCGGACGAGAAAACGAAGAGCGGCGAGTAGTGTGTGTGCAAATACTCGACTGTGCAGATGCGCGAGCAAGATGGAGCGAGGTGTATGAAGCTTCGAGCGTGCATTTACCTTGTAAATAAGTTTTCGTTGTATATATAGTCATCTTTTGTTTTCAACGTACGCATTCAACCGTTTTTCCAATCAATGTGTATATATTTTTTAACACTACCAACCCCGAGGAACTCCATAGCCAGCTTTGTCTCGCGCGGTCCCGAATGATGGACATTCGACGCTTTCTTCAAGCGTCAGCGGTTGTCTGACGAAGCGTTATCCAACTGCGCCCCTGCAGATTGTGACAACGGTGTAGCATTTGAACAGAGTGATGCAAGCTTTCATCACCGGACAGTAGCTGATGTCGTCGACTCCATGGAAGGGACACTGTCAATAGTGAGCTCAGGTGATGCAGCAGGCCGAGATGATTCCATTTCTCCTTTCTTGGGATGGAAGTCCGGATTTGACCAGAGCGATGCAACCTTTCATCACCGGACAGTAGCCGACGTCGTCGACTCCATGGAAGGAACTCCACCAGCGAGCTCCAGTCACGCAGTAAGCCGAGACGATTCCCTTTCTCCTTGCTTGGGATCGAAGTCCGGAGACAACAGCAAGAAAACAAATAACTTGCCTCAAGAATATGACTTAGAAGAGTTTCTAGGCAAAGCTAAACTCACTGGCATACCAGACTTTTTGAAGTTACATCTTCTTACTAAGCCATGGTCGCCAAATTTTACATACGATTTTAAGAAGGATGTAACACCTGGAAAGAGGTCTTTTCGACACCAATGGCTGGGAGATTACGCCCCCTGGCTTGCGTACTCAGCGACAGCGAAAGGCGCCTTTTGTAGTTTTTGCGTCATTTTTCCTCCGCGTGTTCACCGGGGCACTCAAGGTAATTTTATCGTGCGCGCTTTCAGTAACTACAGAAAAATGCACGAGGCGTGCAGGGATCACGTAAAATCCCAATGGCACCAGGAGGCAATGACGGCCTCACAGAACTTTATGGATGTGATGAAAGGCAAGCAGCTACCCGTTGTACAGCAGCTGAACAGAGCACTGCACGCGCAAGTTGAAAGGAACCGTGAGAAGCTATTTTCAATAGTTTCCACCATTGTCTTTTGCGCGACGCATGACTTGCCAATTCGCGGCAAGCAGTCCGATAGTGGAGTCTTCAATGATCTGCTTGACTTTCGTGTAGAAGCTGGAGATACTCTACTTCAGGAGCACTTCGCTTCTTCTGCTGGCAATGCCAAGTACACTTCTGTCCGCGTCCAGACCGAGATCATCACAATCTGTGGCGACATCCTGAGAGAGCAGATAGTTACCGAAGCTAACAAAGCGTTTGCTTTTTCCGTTCTTGCTGACGAAACTGCAGATATTTCAGGAAAAGAGCAGATGTCTATAGGCGTTCGCTTTATTGACAAGGCGGGAGCCGAAGTGTGCGTTCGAGAGCAGTTTTTGGAATTTGTAGAGCTGGAGCAATTAAACTCCGCTTGGATCGTTGCGGCAATCTTGAAGCTTTTGACGAATGCCGGGCTGATTCTTTCGAACCTCGTTGGACAGGGGTACAATGGATGCTCTACAATGGCTGGAAAAGAAGCTGGAGTGAACAAAATTATACAGAAACAGTTCCCGAAGGCAATATTTTTCCACTGTGCAAGTCACAAACTAAATCTCGTCATCAACGATTTGAACAACGTCTATGAAATTCGAAACACAATTGGGATAATCAAAGAAACCATAAACGTGCTCCGGAGAAAATTGGTGCCCAACATTTCGATGCTGTGTGAGACAAGATGGTCTGGAAAATACAAGTCTATTAGGATCTTCTCTCAGCATTACGTGGCCATAGTCGAAGCACTCGAGGAGCTCGCGTCGACGGAATCATGCTGGAACACTGCAACTAGACAACGAGCTCACATCCTCTACTGCGCAACAACAAGCTCATCTTTCATCGTCTGCTTGCATATTGTAGCGAAGTACAGCGCTCCGCTCGAACCAGTTACGAGCGTTCTGCAAGGTGTATCCATGGGCTTTCATTCTGTGAATGACCACATCACTGAGCTGCAACGTATTTTTCGCGGCCACCGGACAAACGCAGTAGAGGAGTTCTCTAACATCATGAATGCAGCAAGGGAGGGAGCCAATCACTTAAATGTGGTGATATCTGTACCAAGACAAGTCTCTCGTCAGGCCCACCGCGACAACTACGGGATTCAGTCGCCGGAGGAATACTACCGGGTGGCATTATATGTGCCGTACTTGGACTCCCTCACCGCTTCTTTAGCTCGTCGCTTTTCTGAAAGCAATGAGAGGAGCTACAAACTTCTCCAGCTGCATACATAAAAAATGAAGCACTTGAGCCGTGTTGAGTTCGCTGTTCTCGCCGAAGAACTCCAGTGCTTTTACGGCATCGACAACTTCAGGGAAGAGGCCATCTCTTGGTACGAGATATGGTGCAACAAAACTGGGGACCCATCAGAAATAACTTACTGCGAGCTTCTACATCAGGCCAAGACATTCTTCCCTGGTGTTGCAAAAGCCATTGAGGTGGCTCTGGCTTTGCCAATTACTACCTGTACGGTCGAACGCTCATTCAGTACAATGAGGACAGTGAAAACGTGGCTACGCTCAACGATGACAGACGATAGACTGGACGGCTTTTGTATGATGAGTGTGCATCGAGAGCGTGTAATGAAGCACAGAAATGAATTTATCACCCGTGTCATCACGCAATTCGCCCAGAAAAATCTGAGGCGTCTACAGATGCTGCTCAAGGAAGACTGACTGAGTGACTGTCGTTGCGTGTTTGTGAACATATCGTGCTGTGTGCTGGTCATCAATCCGGGTGAGTCGAGAACCCGTATGCAGCAAGACTGAGCACTCTTCTCCACGTAGTGATAGTATCTTTTTGCATTTTTTATTAATTTTAATTGTTTCTTCGTTGATAAACTCCGATGTATCTCTCCTAGCCACGCTTTAATTTGCTGTTTGTAGTTTTTCTTTCATGTGTGTATTTTACTTATTTATTTTATTTATATATAAATAAATAAATTTACTCCGCAAATAGTGCCTTTTTGCTATGAACTTAACCGCCCCCCCCCCCCCCCTTCCGGCGCCAACAACCAATGGGGGCTCCCCCCTGCAAAAAATTCTGCGGACGCCCTTGTCAGCACGTGCAAGTTTCTTATATCTTCAGAGTAATGCATAACACTATTTTAGACGTTTTGCCTAGACTCGGCACTGAAGCACTACTGCAGTGTTTTACCATCCATCTCAGGTGTTCCTGCATGCACTGCTCTGTAATGACTGAAGAAGAAGACTGCTCTTGTTGTCGAGAGATCCGTAAAATTACTCGAAAGCAGAAGCAGGCACGGTGCATCACAACAACGAAAAATTCAAAGGTGTGTCTCAATAAAGCAGTCCTTCAAGTTGCACTGGCACGGAAGGAAACCAATGCATCATCAAGAAATGAACGGGGCTCTGTGAACAGGTGAGAAGGAGCACATGTGGCAGCTTAGGCAGTTTCACTGACCTGCATTCTTTATTTTAGGAGGATGAGGTATGCTGCACATGGACAGTTTGTGTAACTTGTGTGGAAGAGACTGGGCAGGCACAACAGACGAATCCTGCACAGCTGCGTGCTCAGTGCTGTATGAAAACAATACCCATCTGCAGGTGGCAGTTACACAGGATTCAAGCGTCCTCACACTAGCTGAGGTATCCACTGGTGGGACTGTTAAGAAAAGCACTGGCAGCGCCTCCCTTGACTCGATCTGTGCTCAATGCTACAAGCACTTCTCTGCAGTGTGCTCCGCACTAGTACTACCGGGCGAACATTTTTCTTTCATACAGACCCTTATGCATCCCGTTGTGTTTCCCATCTTGAAATCCTGGTACAGAACTCACTTGCTCGTTTGGAGGAGGAAAATGCATTTGACCTGGTTAAAATGACCTGCGTCAAGCATGTATATGACGATGAACCATGGAAAGGATCCAGAGTGCAAGTGTGCTGAAGTACCAAGGCTTATACGAAGCGGTAATCATCTATGTTTCAGGTAAGGGTACACGACTACTTGCTGTGTTTCAGATTCAGCTTTGTTCACCTTTGCGAATGCAATCGGTAGTTTCCATCCACAGAGCTACAAATTAAGTGAAATGGTATTAGCAAGTAATAGAAATGGTAGTTCAAGTACATGATATAAATTATGTAGCGCAAAAAACACAAAGGCCAAAAAACGAGACACACCACACAGGAATCCCCTTGTTGAAATTCTTTGAAAGGCTACAATTATCTTGTTGGCATTGATGTGCGACTAGCGACAAAAAAATCCCAGGATAATTTACCGTGATAACTGATGTGCAATAGTTACAACATGACTTTATGAAACGAAGAGCATCCGCTAATTATTTTGTTAAATCGGGAAATTCGTAGAATCAGGAAATGCACTTTTCGGCCCTTCACAATTTAAACACCAAGCGTAGTGATGCCCAAAAGCTGGAGCGCATATCTTATGTGCTGCTAACCCGCACCTCCACGCATGAAAAGCCGGCAAAGGTGACAGCATCTCTTGTGCGTGAAAGCACCATCCAGTGTAACAGACTCAAAGCCAAGGTGGGAAGTGCTGCTGACTGCCGAGTTCGTTGTTCTGAGCAACAATGCAGATTGCAGTCCTGTGAAAATGCTATACCCTTGACTATGGCACACAGTCAATGCTGGCATGCTACCAACAAGCTGCGTGACTCCGTGGGTGCAGTAAGTCTGAAATAACCTTTTTTAACAAATTTCTTCCCGGAAAAACTTCGCAAGATTAGAACATCATAAGCTTCGTACTTCTTCAAGGAAAAATGTATGGCCTGCCAAAAAGGTTAACATGACAGATAATTTATCGTTATTCCCCCGACAATGCATGACACAGGTATCAAGATCTGGTCTCTGACGACTGACCGCCACCCTGCCACGCGAAAGTACATGTAGACCCATGAACCCAAGATCAAGCACTACTTCGACATTTGGCACATCCTTAAAAGAAAGAAAAATGATAGCCTTATTGAAAAGCTGCTTGCTTGTAAAGAATGTGCTGCAGGCTTCCCTGAAATATCTGATATATATTTTTAAAACTGAGGTGTCAAGAAAAAGCTGGATGCCAGGAGCTGGAGATCTGGATTCAGGCAACTACCAACCACAAATACTGGGCAGCCTGGGCCAGAGGGAGCAATGTACATTGGTCGTTGACATCTGGCGGAGTTTGCAAAATCACGTCATCAACCAGCGCTCTGGACATAGCGGACTGTACCCAAGGTGTCACCACAGCAACATGCCGGAGGGGACAAGGGTGTGAATAGACCCCGATAAGTTTTTTTTTGCCCTTGCCTAAAAGCTTTCTTTAAAGCATACCTTTTCCTCAAAACTCCCAGGCATATGAGCACTTCAAGCAGATCACTGAGGACAAGCGTCTCCTCAAGAATATTACACAGATGTACCCCCATGGCCAAACGTTTGCTCTGGAGGCATTCCACAGCGTCTTGATTGACTTCGGACCAAAGTCTATGGCATTTTCCCAAGCAGGGATGCTTTCAAGGTAATATTGTATTGCAGTTCTGTCCTGCACCTAGAGGCAGTTGATTTATTCCAAGAGCCAGCACTTAACCACATCCATGTCCTTTGGATCATTAAGCAGAATTGCCATCTTATGCAATATCCTCAACTTACAGGACACGAGTTACCATCCTCCATTTAAGGGAAAATGCGGACCGCTCCTTGGCTAAGAAAAAGGAAGGCAATTCACGCTGAATGATGAAGACTACCAAAGCGTGGAAGTGCCATCACACGGTGTGTCCACTCAAAACAGCTACCACTTACAGTAAGTAATATGCTTCACCCCAAACGAATAACTTGAGTGGAGCCTTTTGGAAAGATGTCATGTGAAGACTTCATTTCCAGAGTACGTCGGAAAGCTTGTGAAAGAAGTTATCAGCAGCAGCAAGCTCTGGCGATCTCTCTCTGGTGCATCAGAGGCCAGCACAGCGCTTTCCCAGCACCAATGACCTCTGCCTTCTCTTCAGGAGCTTGTGGAAGCAAAGAGGACCCACTCCAACCAAGGTCCCCAGTGAGGCTAGCCTCAAGTTCATGTTATCTCAACCAAACCAAGGTGAGGGCTACAACCGCCAGCATGTTTGAAAGTCTGAGCTGTCAATGAGCAGCAAGATGCGTTTCTCCCCTCCTGCTGCATCAGAGGCTGACAAAGCATCTTCGTGGCATGGCTTGGCATCCTACTTTTCAACTAAAATGCGGACCAACGCCTGACAATGACACAGAAAGGCAATGGTGAAGGCGACCAAGGCACGGCACAGCCATCACTCACACAGTGTCCCATGAAAACACCTCCAACTTTCAGTACGTAATATGAGTAACTTCCACATGAATGGCATTTGGGGAGCATTGTGAAACAATATCATGCGCAGATTTCATTTCCAGAGTACACCTGAAAGCTTGTGAAGGAAGTTATTGAGCAGCGGCAAGCTCCAGCGATCCTTGCATTGTTTCCTTTCCAGAGGACAATGCCAAGCTTACAAAAAAATGGAAGCGGACATCGAAGAAGAAAACAAGCTGGTAACCAGGAGGTCAAGAAAAAGTGTACGTAAATTTTTTATGCCCCGAGAGAAGATGCTTCAAACGATAGCACAAAAGTTTCAGGTGTGTGATTGAACTGTTCTGTTTATGAGCTGAAGTCATCCCTGGAGGTGCGGCCATCAGGGAGCCGAAGCTGAAGTGCACAAGCCCCTCGTGCGAACGGATTGCAATTTCTCAAGAACTCCAGCTAATCCATAATGGCACTTCTAGGAGGATCCTTCCGGTGGGCAGCCTCTAGGCAGAGCCAAGCTTGTTTTAATATTTCATGATTTTCCTTGCCGACAGCCTCCTATGAACCAAATAGACCTCTTGCATTGCCCAGGGGGCGCTGCGAAAATGGTGCTAAAGAGCGCCCTCTGCCCTCAGCTTGGTAGTACCGGGCTCTGGCGTCTGCTTCGGAAAGCACGTTGGCAGTATGGACCTGCGACTTTCGCTTGTGCTGTGCCATGGCCTACAGCGAATATCGGCCGCCGAAGATTTTTTCATGGCAGGCACGCTGTGTAAAGGGAAGAAATTATGCAACGCCAAGTACGTGTAGTCTGTTCAAGAAATAAGCGGCGAAGTTCAGCGCGGTGTCATTCGCAAGTGAAGAGAGTCGCGTCCGAAGAGTAGAACTGTTCCTGCAGCCTAAGGAGGAATGGGCACTCCTGTATCATAAGGGGGCCACCACAAGCGGACAGAACACAAACAATTACTCGGAGGTGTCTGTCTGAGTACTGAAAGACGTAATCCTTAGCCGCACGAAGACAACACTGTAGCGCTAACTGAATTCATAATAGGTAACTGGGAAAGTTTTGAAACAAGACTTCTGCGCCACGCACACTAGATAGCCCTCACATCGAACAAGTTTCGGAAACCTTTTAGAAAAAGCCCCACATCAGGGTCAATCACAAAAGTGGAAAAAGCCACGTGCAATGTGCCAAACTGCATAGGCACAGGGGCATATGAGGTGCACCAAGGGACATACTGCAAGCATCAGGCCATTGTGCAGAACACCTTTGGTGGCTCACTCCCGAACAGCCCTGGACTAACACCTAATGACTGCACCAAGTTGGGCTATCTGGCACTTAGGGACAGATAGCCCTCCATGCGGATTCTTCATGCTAATTAATGACTGTAGTAGACGAGAAGCCCATCCGTTCCACCAGAGCGAACCTGTTCCCTCCCAGCGAGATGGCAACACAGCCAGAAAACTGGAGCTCCATCGCATCACAAGGACCGTCTTTAGCCGACTGGCGCCAAAAGGCAGAGGTATGATGCTGTTTCATTTCCCTTCCGACAAATTATCAACAGCAGAGTACAGGACAGCTGACTACAAGTCAAGGAAAGATGTCAAAGGTCCTCACTTTATGTGACTTTGCTGCACGTTGCCTGACGTAGTAGAAGCAAAGTCAGGTGCCAACTCATGTCACCTGTAACTGCATATTTAGGGGCTGGAGTTTTTGGCTTTTATTTTGACTCGGCATAGATTCTCGGTATTTTTTTTTCAGAACAGCACTTTTTTTTTTTCACTGTATATTACTTCCCATGAAAACATTACCTTCTTTTTCGGTGATATATGCGTGGCTGGGTGCCGACAAAAATCACATGTAGTCTATCTTGGATTGCTTTTTAGTGATAGCAGTTAATGTAATCAGCGCAACAATGGTTGGGTTTAATGGTTTCAAGATGGAACAATGCCCCCGTAGTGGCCCAGTGGTATGGCGCTCGGCTGCTGACACGAAAGACGCGGGTTCAATCCTGACAAAGGCCCGTGTACTGTGTGATGTCAGTGCACGCTAAAGAACCCCAGGTGGTCGAAATTTCCGGAGCCCTTCACTACGGCGTCTCTCATAGCCCGAGTCGCTTTGGGACATTAAACCCCCATAACCTAAACCATCAATATGGAATGTTATCATTGTGGAAGAAAGTAACAGTGCAGGAGTTAAATGAGTAGGTCGGTTGGGAAGAAACATTTCTTTACTATGTTTGGTTGTGAGGAGTACACAGATGTAACACAGGCACAGAGCGCGGCCAGTCTCTGAGCGCGCTGGCACAATACATTATCCCGGTTGTAAATGCAATTTATCAATAAATAGACTCGAGGAATAGGCAGTACCGCAGTATTTGCGCGTGCCGTACGATAGCGCGATCTGCGTGTGACAGTCAGTCTTGAATATGCGTTTGTTTTGCGTTTTGCCTAGACTCGGCACTGAAGCATTACCGCAGTGTTTTACCATCCATCTCAGCTGTTCCTGCATGCACTGCTCTGTAATGACTGAAGAAGAAGACTGCTCTTGTTCTCAAGAGATCCGTAAAATTACTCGAAAGCAGAAGCAGGCACGGTGCATCACAACAACGAAAAAATTCAAAGGTGTGTCTCAATAAAGCAGTCCTTCAAGTTGCACTGGCACGGCAGGAAACCAATGCATCATCAAGAAATGACCGGGGCTCTGTGAACAGGTGAGAAGGAGCACATGTGGTAGCTTGGGCAGTTTCACTGACCTGCATTCTTTATTTTAGGAGGATGAGGTATGCGCAACATGGACAGTTTGTGTAACTTGTGTGGAAGAGACTGGGCAGGCACAACAGACGAATCCTGCGGAGCTGCGTGCTCAGTGCTGTATGAAAACAATATCCACCTGCAGGTGGCAGTTACACAGGATTCAAGCATCCTCACACTAGCTGAGGTATTCGCTGGTGGGACTGTTAAGAAAAGCACTGGCAGCGCCTCCCTTGACTCGATCTGTGCTCAATGCTACAAGCACTTCTCTGCAGTGTGCTCCGCACTACTACTGACGGGCGAACATTTTTCTTTCTTACAGACGCTTGTGCATCCCGTTGTGTTTCCCATCTTGAAATCATGGTACAGTACTCACTTGCTCGTTTGGAGGAGGAAAATGCATTTGACCTGGTTAAAATGACCTGCGTCAAGCATGTATATGATGATGAACCATGGAAAGGATCCAGGGTGCAAGTGTGCTGGAAAAACCAAGGCTTTTGCGAAGCGGTAATCATCGATGTTTCAGGTAAGCGTACATGACTACTTGCTGTGTTTCAGATTCTGCTTTGTTGTTCACCTTTGCGAATGCAATCGGTAGTTTCCATCGATAGAGCTACAAATTAAGTGAAATGGTATTATCAAGTAATAGAAATGGTAGTTCAAGTACACGATATAAATTACGTAGCGCAATAAACACAAAGGCCAAAAAACGACACACACCACACAGGAATCCCCTGGTTGAAATTCTTTGAAAGGCTACAATTATCTTGTTGGCATTGATGTGTGACTAGCTACAAAAAAATCCCAGGATAATTTACCGTGATAACTGATAGCAATAGTTACAACATGACTTTATGAAGCGAAGAGCCTCCGCTAAATATTTTGCTAAATCGGGAAATTAGTAAAATCAGGAAATGCACTTTTCGGCCCTTCACAATTTAAACATCAAGCGTAGTGATGCCCAAAAGCTAGAGCGCATATCTTATGTGCTGCTAACCCGCTCCTCCACGCATGAAAAGCCGGCAAAGGCGACAGCATCGCTTGTGCGTGAAAGCACCATCCAGTGTAACAGACTCAAAGCCAAGGTGGGAAGAGCCGCTGACTGCCGAGTTCGTTGTTCTGTGCAACAACGCAGATTGCAGTCCCGTGAAAATGCTAAACAACGGAGAGTTGAGCTAGTTGGTACATGTTTCTTGGAAAAAACAGCGCTAAACGAAAGGACAGCGCCGGTCCTGTTGTACTCTTTTTCGTTGTCCTTTCGATTAGCGCTGTTTTTTCCAAGAAAATGCTATACCCTTGACTATGGCACATAGTCAATGCTGGCATGCTACCAACAAGCTGAGTGACTCCGTGTGTGCAGTAAGTCTGAAATAACCTCTTTTTTAACAAATTTCTTCCCGGAAAAACTTCGCAAGATTAGAACATCATAAGCTTCGTACTTCTTCAAGGAAAAATGTATGGCCTGCCAAAAAGCTTAACATGACAGATAATTTATCGTTATTCCCCCGACAATGCATGACACAGGTATCAAGATCTGGTCTCTGACGACTGACTGCCACCCTGCCACACAAAAGTACATGTAGACCCATGAACCCAAGATCAAGCACTACTTCGACATTTGGCACATCCTTAAAAGAAAGAAAAATGATAGCCTTATTGAAAAGCTGCTTGCTTGTAAAGAATGTGCTGCAGGCTTCCCTGAAATATCTGATATATATTTTTAAAATTGAGGTGTCAAGAAAAAGCTGGATGCCAGGAGCTGGAGATCTGGATTCAGGCAACTACCAACCACAAATACTGGGCAGCCTGGGCCAGAGGGAGCAATGTACATTGGTCGTTGACATCTGGCGGAGTTTGCAAAATCACGTCATCAACCAGCGCTCTGGACATAGCGGACCGTACCCAAGGTGTCACCGCAGCAACATGCCGGAGGGGACAAGGGTGTGAATAGACCCCGATAAGTTTTTTCTTGCCCTTGCCTAAAAGCTTTCTTTAAAGCATACCTTTTCCTCAAAACTCCCAGGCATATGAGCACTTCAAGCAGATCACTGAGGACAAGCGTCTCCTCAAGAATATTACACAGATGTACCCCCATGGCCAAACGTTTGCTCTGGAGGCATTCCACAGCGTCTTGATTGACTTCGGACCAAAGCCTATGGCATTTTCCCAAGCAGGGATGCTTTCAAGGTAATATTGTATTGCAGTTCTGTCCTGCACCTAGAGGCAGTTGATTTATTCCAAGAGCCAGCACTTAACCACATCCATGTCCTTTGGATCATTAAGCAGAATTGCCATCTTATGCAATATCCTCAACTTACAGGACGCGAGTTGCCATCCTCCATTTCAGGGAAAATGCGGACCGCTCCTTGGCTAAGAAAAAGGAAGGCAATTCACGCTGAATGATGAAGACTACCAAAGCGTGAAAGTGCCATCACACGGTGTGTCCACTCAAAACAGCTACCACTTACAGTAAGTAATATGCTTCACCCCAAACGAATGACTTGAGTGGAGCCTTTTGGAATGATGTCATGTGAAGACTTCATTTCCAGAGTACGTCGGAAAGCTTGTGAAAGAAGTTATCAGCAGTAGCAAGCTCTGGCGATCTCTCTCTGGTGCATCAGAAGCCAGCACAGCGCTTTCCCAGCACCAAAGGCCTCGGCCTTCTCTTCGGCAGCTTGTGGAAACAAAGAGGTCCCACTTCAACCAAGGTCCCCAGTGAGGCTAGCCTCAAGTTTATGTTATCTCAACCAAACCAAGGTGAGGGCTACAACCGCCAGCATGTTTGAAAGTCTGAACTGTCAATGAGCAGCAAGATGCGTTTCTCCCCTCCTGCTGCATCAGAGGCTGCAAAGCATCTTCGTGGCATGGCTTGGCATCCTACTTTTCAACTAAAATGCGGACCAACGCCTGACAATGACACAGAAAGGCAATGGTGAAGGCGACCAAGGCACGGCACAGCCATCACTCACACAGTGTCCCATGAAAACACCTCCAACTTTCAGTACGTAATATGTGTAACTTCCACATGAATGACATTTGGGGAGCATTGTGGAACAATATCATGTCCAGATTTCATTTCCAGAGTACACCTGAAAGCTTGTGAAGGAAGTTATTGAGCAGCGGCAAGCTCCAGCGATCCTTGCATTGTTTTTTTTTGCAGAGGACCATGCCAAGCTTATAAAAAAAAATGGAAGCGGAGATCGAAGAAGAAAACAAGCTGGTAACCAGGAGGTCAAGAAAAAGTGTACGTAAATTTTTTATGCCCCGAGAGAAGATGCTTCAAACGATAGCATAAAAATTTCAGGTGTGTGATTGAACTGTTCTGTTTATGAGCTGAAGTCATCCCTAGAGGTGCGGCCATCAGGGAACCGAAGCTGAAGTGCACAAGCCCCTCGTGCGAACGGATTGCAATTTTTCAAGAACTCCAGCTAATCCATAATGGCACTTCTAGGAGGATCCTTCCGGTGGGCAGCGTCTAGGCAGAGCCAAGCTTGTTTTAATATTTCACGATTTTCCTTGCCGACAGCCTCCTATGAACCAAATAGACCTCTTGCATTGCCCAGGGGGCGCTGCGAAAATGGTGCTAAAGAGCGCCCTCTGCCCTCGGCTGGGTAGTACCGGGCTCTGGCGTCTGCTTCGGAAAGCACGTTGGCAGCACGGACCAGCGACTTTCGCTTGTGCTGTGTCATGGCCTACAGCGAATATCGGGCGCCGAAGATTTTTTTCATGGCAGGCACGCTGTGTAAAGGGAAGAAATTATGCAACGCCAAGTACGTGTACTCTGTTCAAGAAATAAGCGGCGAAGTTCAGCGCTTAAATTAATATTGTAGACCTGAAGTTGTACCGAGGACTACGGTGGAGACCAGGTTAGAGGCAGAATGCTCCAATTAGTTATCTGATGTACAAAATGCGTTTTTACCATTAATTGTTTTGGGAGCATGTTGTACATTTTCTTGATTAGCAAGGTAATAAAAGCATTGGGCCTCTTATCTTGATTTCGCTTTAGTCCTCAATATATATAGCCTCAGGGCTAAAATAAATCTGAAGCAAGTTCCCATTTTATAAAAATTTTGGACCTGAAGAAAAACACCTTGTATACATAGTCTAGCTGCTGCACAGCAGATTTTTAATTGCAGCGAGCTGCCTGTAAATTAGGATAGCAGTCTCATCATGCAGCTTGCTGCCTAAAGTGGTTATCTTGAAGCCATACGTTTCATTACAAAGAAAGTTAGTGGCTTCACAGACTGCTTGGGTGACGCCCAGCAATCAGGATAAAAAGTGTGAGTGTACATGTGTGTTGAAACTTGCTGAAATGCTTGTGACTGTGCATATTTTCAGATATCTGTCATCAGGAATGTTGATAAAAGATGTGGCAATGGCATTCAGGGTGGGGATCACAACGGCCAGAGAGGCTATACACCTGACGTGCAAGGTGCTCTGGCAGGTGCGCTACCCTTGACCATAGGTCGGCTATGATACATGCATCTCATTTTTGATTAAGCACTGGTCTTTAATGTTGCAGCCTCCAACCCAAATGGAATGGCTACAAATTCATTCAGGCTGCTGGAGTCAGTGGCCAAGCATGTTGAAATTAAATGCCCCAGGAATGCCGGCAAGCCTTTATTTCAACTACAAGGTACGAAAGCAAAAATATTTAGATCTGATGTAGCATTTAAAGGTTGCAGCCTATTTGCTACATTGCTGTCAAGGCCCAAATTGATGAGCATTGAGAAAGCGTCATTTATGTCTGCAAAACAATGTCACGCAGAACTAGTGCAAGAAAGAGCGGGGCCCTAACAGCTATGAAAAAAATGTTATATACATGTGGAATGAATACAAAGTGCTTGAGCAGATAAAAATAAGGGGCTTGTTATGGCCATTTAGAAAGCCATGTAGTCTCCATGAAACCAAGAAAGACATATTCCATCTGCACACAATTTCACAAAGGAGTGAACGGTGCTGCCATATTGGGCAGTGCTCGTAGCGTAGGAAAGAGTGACAGTTGCTCACCTAAACCACCCCGTCAGACCGATTCCTCAGGGTTGTGAAAAGGTTTACAGGAGAATGTTCATTTATCCCGAGGAAGGTGTCGCACAAAGGTCATCTTATGGCAACTGTTCACTCCTGTGGTAGTGACACCTCTGCAACCAAGCCTTCAGTGTTCATATTTCTACTTCTTTCCAGGGCACCCATTCCATCGTTCTCATGGCAGTTGTGGGCAGCCAATACCTCTTCCGGCTTGTTGATGTGGGTGCACCTGGGAGGCTAAGTGATGGGGGCATTTTTAAAGACTCCCCCATTGGCCAACGGCTACATGAGGGCAAGCTTGACCTGCCTCATGCAGCCCAGCTGCCACAGTCGGAAAAGGTCTGCCCTCACGTATTTGTTGGCGATGAGGCCTTCCAGTTGCGCCCAGATTTTATACGGTCCCTGCCGGGGAGCCGCACAGATACTGAAGAAGTGGTATTCAACTATCGCCTCAGCCGTGCAAGGTATGTATAACAATGCAATTTGACTCCTTTCAATGCGCTTTTCATGCCGTGTGTTGGCATTTTTTCTTAACCTTGGTCAAGTGAGAACACAATAGGAAATTCAGCTGGTGCTGTTTCGGCTTCATCTTATTGCTAGTTATTACAGACATGCCAGCTAGCGATATTTTCAAATTGTTAGAACAAGCATATTGAGGCACAGAATGGTTTTGCTTGTTATTGTGAAAAGGTTAACATTTGCAAGCAATAGTTTTTTGTTTTTTTTTTTTTCACAGAAGGTGTGCCGAAAATGCCTTCGGGATCCTGGCGTCCCAGTGGTGCATATTTGAAAGGCGGATCAACTTGCAGCCTGAAAACGTTGACAACGTAGTGAAAGCCACAAGCGCACTGCACAATTTCCTCTGTTTGGAGAGCATTTCAAGCAGCCATTACTGCCCTCCTGGCTACGCTGACAGCCCTGACCCCTTCGGGAACATCCACGAAAGAGGGAAGGATCAAGGTCAGTGATGTTCGAGCTGCGGCGTGCGAGGGTACGAAACTGTGTACAAAGTGCCACTCTTATGCGCAACAAATTCACAAATTTTCTTTTTGTAATGAGGGTCAAACGCAATGGCGTCTGCCTGGTGTCAGGAAGAGAGAGAGAGAAGGATGACTGAGATAAGACAAGCATTGAGAACAGCTGAGTTGCAGTCAGCGCCTATCTTGTCTCAGTCTTCTCTCTGTCCATGTTTGCTGTGCTATTGTTCCATCATGACAACAAACTTTTCGTTTGGTTTGTGGGGTTTAACGCCCCAAAGCGACTCAGGCTATGAGACGCCTTAGCGGAGGGGTATGAAAATTTCAACCACCTGGGGTTCTTTAACGTGCACTGACATCACACAGCACACGGGCGCCTTGCTTTCTGCCTCCATCAAAAAGCGGCCACCATGGCCAGGATTCGATCCCGCATCCTTGGCCACATTAGTCGAGCGCCCTAACCACTGCACCACCACCGCGGGACACAACAAATTTTTAAGGCGAAAGCCTTTAATCACTCATAGTCACGGCGTCCTGTTCCACTACAGCTGTCAATCAAGTGATGTCGCCTACTGAAATGCACATCATAATTCTCTACAGGAAATCGAACCTCCATCCCTTGGATCCCCAGCTGAGCACTTTAACCAACTGCGTCACTTCCGGGATCGTGAAATGCATGCCATAATTCTCCTTGTCTACCTTGAGGATGATAGTAGTGATGACCGTGAAGCTGCAATTAGTGATATTGCCTATGGGTAGGAAACAAATTCCTTGGGGATCTAATGGCAGGTTTTTGTTTTTCAGTGTTCTTCGCTGTATGTCCCAAAAGAATACTCAGCCCAAACACCCAAAGAAGACGTGCTCGATGGTTTCGGGCTTCCTGCATAAAAAGCAATGAACACCCCAGGGAACGTACAGTCCCTTTTCCTCCAACCAAGTTTTAACTTTCGATGCGGTGATGCTGATGGAATTGCACTGCATATGGAAGGCCTGCATGGCTGCACGACACGCGATGTTGATGCACGGCCAGCACACCACTACTTCCATGAGTCCATTGCGAGGTTCGTGGAAACATACAAGAATGTGTACCTGGCACCTGAATGGGTATTGATAATTGAACAGCTTGTGCACATGAAGCTTTACGAGGATTCTTCTTTTTTTTCCTGGTATTTATTTTCATTTTGCATGTGAGCCCCAGTATGCAGTGTAGGTGCTTACCAGTGTGTGTTCTTTTTGTGTTGTACAAGCTCTTTTCCTTCCTCATTTCTTTTGCACTGCCATGTCACGTAGTCAAGTTCTAAAATATCCACTGTTGCCATCTTGTAGGAGGTGCAGACTAGCCAAGCTGCTGCAGCAGCTTTCTGTCCCACCTGTTCCCTATAATTAATAGAATTGAATGAATTTGTAAGCAGACTGTTGCTTGCGTTTGTTACTGCAACACAAGTCACTATATCCACATTACTAAAACAATGAAACCATGGGTACGTATTTTACTGCACAGAAATAGAGATGTCCGAGCTCAAAAAGGCAGGCGGAAGTGAAAAAGAAGTAAGCAAAAACAGAATGAGCCGGAGTAGGTACTACGCGAAGTTCGCCGAGATGGGCCGCATCACAGAGGACGACGAGGTCCAGGAAGCGTTCGTTAAAACATTCAAACTGGCGCCGAAGTCGTCGGTAGTGCGACCCCAGCCCTCCGCAGCCTCCATGGGCCGGCCGGCCACATCGGAATACTGGGGAGTCTGCGGACAGCTAGGATTTAATGACCAACGGCCCAACTGTGACGGCGAGGTCGTAACCTACTATCGCCCTTCAACTAAAGGGAAGCGGGCCCCGTTTCGCTGCAACCGATGCCGGAAGCAGCTCTCTCAACTACACGGCAGTGCTGCTCTTCAGACAAGTGGAGGGGACTGTGCAAGCTTCTTTGCTAACAAAGATCGTTTGGGACAAGTGCTGTACCTGACGTTTTGCATGGCAAAAGGGATGTGTGTCGCCATGGAAATGCAGGGTGGCGATATAGGCATGGACGCTTGCACAGACTGGAGCAACTACGTCTGGGAGGTGTGCTGCAAGGAGCTCCAGCAAGCGCCTCCGATGGGTGGCCCGGGTGAAGAAGTTCAGGTAGACGAATGCCTGATGCGAGGTAGGAGAAAATATAACCGCGGCCGGCTTATGGCTGGCAACAACGTGCCGCCTCATCGCCAGAACAACTACGGCGGCGCCGTCGACCGAGGGCCATGGATTTTCGGCATGATTTCCGTGGCCACAAAGGAGCTGCGGCTATTCAAAGTAGACAGAAGAGACGCGGCAACCCTCGGCAGCATCATCGCTGCCAAAGTCCTCCCAGGGACCACCGTCTGCAGCGATGAGTGGGCCGCTTACCGGTGTGTGCCAGGACTCGTCGACGGGAACGGTGTCTCCATGGGCCTGTCCCACAAGACCGTGAACCACTCGACGAACTTTGTGGACCCCGCAACCGGCACCCACACGCAGCACATCGAGCGTTGCTGGCAGAAAGTTAAGGCCGAGCTCATAAGGAGTGGGCGCAAGCTCACTCCGCAACTCACCGACTCTTACCTCGGGTGGGTGTGGTGGCAGTCACTGAATGGAAGGCAGCGCTGCAGCGACCCCTTCTTGCGACTCGTGGAGGCCATCGCACGGCACTACCCTATGTGAAGTGGGCCATTTCTGCCATTCGACCCCCTCTAAATCTCAAAGCTCCTTTGGCAGCCTTTTTTTTTTCAACAGTCCCTCTCGGGGCCACCAATCGCGCTTCGGCAGAGCATGCAGGCACGATGCTTCCCACTGTGTCTCACTCGAGTTCCTCTCTCTACACCAAGTCGCCTATGCGCAGACACATGGTGCAGTCGTTTCGCGCCACGCACTTTCACGCGCGCGGCGACGTAAGAACAGTCGTGTCATGTCATAAAAACATTTGTGATAATGAGGTATAAACAGTGTTGTAGGCGTTAGCAAAAAAAAAAGGAACAAAATACTTTGCTCGTTAGGGCAAATTACTGCTTATTCGTCTTAAGAACTAACAACAACAATATTGCAAAGCTCATATTTAACTTAAAACGCCTAGCTCCACCAACTACTTTACGAGAAATCCTTATTTAACGGGAATAACTTAGCAATTTTATAGTGGCCTTCAGTTGACTAAGAACACAAAATGACACTTTATCATCAATTATAACTTCACAAAGAGACAATCAGTGAACAAATTTACAGTAATTCTGAAAACTATGATGTACCTAAATGCTCGGCATGCTTGCACTATAGAGAGAGTTGTGTAACAACGCCAGCAAGGCAGTATCACACGGTTCGTCACATGAGCATTTAATTATCCAACGCCAGGCCGGCGGCAGCAAGCCCGCGAGAGCGCCGTGGTAGCACGCAGCGCTGGAGATGCGATATTAGCCTAGGGCGGCTTACAGCTGGCGTTTTGTCATCGCAGGGGTCTGTTGAACCCCGAGTAGCAGTATCAAGACGTCAGCTATCACGTAGCGATAATCCAGTGACGCGCACGATTTGGTATCGGTTTTGTTGCTAGCTGGCTGAAGCAAAGCTCGTCGCGCGTGCTCAGATTTCCGGTCGTCGAACACAACGTCGTGTGTACACAATCACACTTCGTCACAATGCTTCTACGCCCCGCTCTTCAAGTACTTCAAGCGGAGTATTTGCATCTCTACAGCAGGCGGGGCGCAAGGCTCTATCTGTTTACAACTGTCACAAGACGATTACCGAGAAAAGCAGATGTCAAATTTCGGCGCGACATGAAAAGAGCGGAATACCAAAATCCCTGACTGCACAGCGAATTCGTAAAAACTTGATTCTGTTTTCTGACACAGGTGGCTCGGTTTTAGCATTCGCTCCGGTTCTAAAGAAAGCAAAACGTGCTCACGAACAATACAAAAACAAAAGGAAACGAATGGAACGGCGCGCACATTCATCAAAGGCGCAATGGTTTCCATGCTGCGGAATGCAACATTCGAACGAATGATACTCCCGCTTCCGGCACAAAGAAATGCTCGTGCCCTATTCTGTTGTTCCACTCACGTGAGGACGAGGGCAGATGTGGCGCGTTCAGGGAAGCACGTGTATTCCTCGTGGTTCCAGCGAAGACATTGGCTGCAGCGTCCGGATATCACTTCGCGCCTCTGGCAGGGAACGCACATGTATCGGCATCGGAGTCCGCTGCAGAGGTCGAGCAACATAAGGCGCCGAAGAGCGGGCCACGAGGGACACGAGCATCCCAGCGCTCGGAGTGACGCTGACGCCGCCCGCTCCCACGAACGAACGGCCCCATCTCCCGGCACTTCGCAAGCGTCTGTATGTCTGCCCGCTGCGCGCTTCCACTGCTCCGCCGCTGACAAGCTGTGGAGAGGGAAAACAACAGGAGGGCGAGTGGACACGACGGGGAGGAGGAAACACACGACTCATTCGCCCCCTCCCTACACACAGAAGGCATGGCTCAGCAGAGGAGAGGGACGCTGAGAGGGAAAGATGTCAGGGCGAAGGCGCTCGCGCTGCAACAGGAGCCAGCCGGCGGCGTGAAACGAATACTTCAGGCAAAAAAAAAAAAAAAAAATAGAAACGGCTGAAACGCGAAGGAAAAAAGGCTTGCGTTGATGGTTAAGTAGCTGCCGCAAGAAGTGCGCCATGTGCGGAATGCGACTTTGTACGTGCGCTAAGGCTGCTAAGCAACAATGCGGCACTGTCAGTCACTAACCCACTCACCTTAGGAGATTAAGCAAACAAGGGAAGGGGAATGAGGGGCTCGTTATAAATATGAAAGAAGCCAACAGCCACAGAAACCAAGGGGCACAGGGGATTTTTTTTTTAAATTAATTTATTTATTTTGTGGTGTTGATCAATTTAGAATATTACTGAACCTGTCATCGCTTAAAGCTAATTGATTAGAAAAGCAGAAGAAAAAACAACCACTGCCGCCGGTGGGATCCGAACCCACGACCTCCGAATTACGCGTCCGGTGCTCTACCTCTGAGCTACGGCGACGGCTGTCAAATCTTCTGCTTTCGGGGGTATTTATGTTTACAAGTAACCTAACCTTGAGAGTGTTCATCAGCGCCACCCACGTTCATAAGCGGCGGACGTAGAACGTCCTGAGTAACCGCAGGTAGTGACGTAGAACGTCATCGAACGGAGAGGGTGGAAGCTGCGTGAGAACCCTCTTATGCTTCCTATGGAGTCTAGGCTGCCAGAACCGAGGCCCTCGCTAAGCAATTAAGCAAACAAGGGAAGGGGAATGAGGGGCTCGTTATAAATATGAAAGAAGCCAACAGCCACAGAAACCAAGGGGCACAGGGGATTTTTTTTTTAAATTAATTTATTTATTTTGTGGTGTTGATCAATTTAGAATATTACTGAACCTGTCATCGCTTAAAGCTAATTGATTAGAAAAGCAGAAGAAAAAACAACCACTGCCGCCGGTGGGATCCGAACCCACGACCTCCGAATTACGCGTCCGGTGCTCTACCTCTGAGCTACGGCGACGGCTGTCAAATCTTCTGCTTTCGGGGGTATTTATGTTTACAAGTAACCTAACCTTGAGAGTGTTCATCAGCGCCACCCACGTTCATAAGCGGCGGACGTAGAACGTCCTGAGTAACCGCAGGTAGTGACGTAGAACGTCATCGAACGGAGAGGGTGGAAGCTGCGTGAGAACCCTCTTATGCTTCCTATGGAGTCTAGGCTGCCAGAACCGAGGCCCTCGCTAAGCAATTAAGCAAACAAGGGAAGGGGAATGAGGGGCTCGTTATAAATATGAAAGAAGCCAACAGCCACAGAAACCAAGGGGCACAGGGGATTTTTTTTTTTTTTTTTAAATTAATTTATTTATTTTGTGGTGTTGATCAATTTAGAATATTACTGAACCTGTCATCGCTTAAAGCTAATTGATTAGAAAAGCAGAAGAAAAAACAACCACTGCCGCCGGTGGGATCCGAACCCACGATCTCCGAATTACGCGTCCGGTGCTCTACCTCTGAGCTACGGCGACGGCTGTCAAATCTTCTGCTTTCGGGGGTATTTATGTTTACAAGTAACCTAACCTTGAGAGTGTTCATCAGCGCCACCCACGTTCATAAGCGGCGGACGTAGAACGTCCTGAGTAACCGCAGGTAGTGACGTAGAACGTCATCGAACGGAGAGGGTGGAAGCTGCGTGAGAACCCTCTTATGCTTCCTATGGAGTCTAGGCTGCCAGAACCGAGGCCCTCGCTAAGCAATTAAGCAAACAAGGGAAGGGGAATGAGGGGCTCGTTATAAATATGAAAGAAGCCAACAGCCACAGAAACCAAGGGGCACAGGGGATTTTTTTTTTAAATTAATTTATTTATTTTGTGGTGTTGATCAATTTAGAATATTACTGAACCTGTCATCGCTTAAAGCTAATTGATTAGAAAAGCAGAAGAAAAAACAACCACTGCCGCCGGTGGGATCCGAACCCACGACCTCCGAATTACGCGTCCGGTGCTCTACCTCTGAGCTACGGCGACGGCTGTCAAATCTTCTGCTTTCGGGGGTATTTATGTTTACAAGTAACCTAACCTTGAGAGTGTTCATCAGCGCCACCCACGTTCATAAGCGGCGGACGTAGAACGTCCTGAGTAACCGCAGGTAGTGACGTAGAACGTCATCGAACGGAGAGGGTGGAAGCTGCGTGAGAACCCTCTTATGCTTCCTATGGAGTCTAGGCTGCCAGAACCGAGGCCCTCGCTAAGCAATTAAGCAAACAAGGGAAGGGGAATGAGGGGCTCGTTATAAATATGAAAGAAGCCAACAGCCACAGAAACCAAGGGGCACAGGGGATTTTTTTTTTTTTAAATTAATTTATTTATTTTGTGGTGTTGATCAATTTAGAATATTACTGAACCTGTCATCGCTTAAAGCTAATTGATTAGAAAAGCAGAAGAAAAAACAACCACTGCCGCCGGTGGGATCCGAACCCACGACCTCCGAATTACGCGTCCGGTGCTCTACCTCTGAGCTACGGCGACGGCTGTCAAATCTTCTGCTTTCGGGGGTATTTATGTTTACAAGTAACCTAACCTTGAGAGTGTTCATCAGCGCCACCCACGTTCATAAGCGGCGGACGTAGAACGTCCTGAGTAACCGCAGGTAGTGACGTAGAACGTCATCGAACGGAGAGGGTGGAAGCTGCGTGAGAACCCTCTTATGCTTCCTATGGAGGTCGTGGGTTCGGATCCCACCGGCGGCAGTGGTTGTTTTTTCTTCTGCTTTTCTAATCAATTAGCTTTAAGCGATGACAGGTTCAGTAATATTCTAAATTGATCAACACCACAAAATAAATAAATTAATTTTAAAAAAAATCCCCTGTGCCCCTTGGTTTCTGTGGCTGTTGGCTTCTTTCATATTTATAACGAGCCCCTCATTCCCCTTCCCTTGTTTGCTTAATTGCTTAGCGAGGGCCTCGGTTCTGGCAGCCTAGACTCCATAGGAAGCATAAGAGGGTTCTCACGCAGCTTCCACCCTCTCCGTTCGATGACGTTCTACGTCACTACCTGCGGTTACTCAGGACGTTCTACGTCCGCCGCTTATGAACGTGGGTGGCGCTGATGAACACTCTCAAGGTTAGGTTACTTGTAAACATAAATACCCCCGAAAGCAGAAGATTTGACAGCCGTCGCCGTAGCTCAGAGGTAGAGCACCGGACGCGTAATTCGGAGGTCGTGGGTTCGGATCCCACCGGCGGCAGTGGTTGTTTTTTCTTCTGCTTTTCTAATCAATTAGCTTTAAGCGATGACAGGTTCAGTAATATTCTAAATTGATCAACACCACAAAATAAATAAATTAATTTAAAAAAAAAATCCCCTGTGCCCCTTGGTTTCTGTGGCTGTTGGCTTCTTTCATATTTATAACGAGCCCCTCATTCCCCTTCCCTTGTTTGCTTAATTGCTTAGCGAGGGCCTCGGTTCTGGCAGCCTAGACTCCATAGGAAGCATAAGAGGGTTCTCACGCAGCTTCCACCCTCTCCGTTCGATGACGTTCTACGTCACTACCTGCGGTTACTCAGGACGTTCTACGTCCGCCGCTTATGAACGTGGGTGGCGCTGATGAACACTCTCAAGGTTAGGTTACTTGTAAACATAAATACCCCCGAAAGCAGAAGATTTGACAGCCGTCGCCGTAGCTCAGAGGTAGAGCACCGGACGCGTAATTCGGAGGTCGTGGGTTCGGATCCCACCGGCGGCAGTGGTTGTTTTTTCTTCTGCTTTTCTAATCAATTAGCTTTAAGCGATGACAGGTTCAGTAATATTCTAAATTGATCAACACCACAAAATAAATAAATTAATTTAAAAAAAAATCCCCTGTGCCCCTTGGTTTCTGTGGCTGTTGGCTTCTTTCACCTTAGGAGATATAATACGCCACATTACATCAGGCCAGGCCGGAATTCGTTTTTTTTTTCTTATTCAAGGCGGAGAGGCGCTTATCGAGCGGCGTGAAAGCGTTCACTACGCTAGGCCGGTAACGTGCACAGACATAGCAGCTGCATTTTTACATGTGGTCCTGCGCGCGGTAGCGTCTTCCAAGAGCGGGACGAAGGGCGCGCCTCGTGTGTGCGTCCGCGAGAACGCATCGGAAGCTCCATTGCTGCACGATGGTTACAACTGGCGAGGGGGTCGACAGGGTGGCGCAGGACGGACGGCCAGCAAGAAGAGAGCCCTCGAAGAGACATCGGATCCTTCGGCAGCCATCCCCAGCGGAGCCAGCCCGTGTGCAAAGTTCCTAGGAAAGCTATGTAGTGCAATGGAAAGCAGCAAATACTTGAGCTTGGATATGTTTCTATCGGTGTAAACCCATAAGGTGGATCGTCCATTTCGTGTCATTGTTTCACGGACGGAGACATGGCAGAAGTCTGTTGCATCATTTTTACAAAGACAACTTAAGCTACTAACAGTTGATGACCCATTTTTGGAAAAAAAAAATGCAGGACCTGTGGTTGACTTTCTAAAAGATAACTCCGAAATGACACTGACAGGACTTTCTATCGACATAACGGACTTATATTAGGCTATACCTCATGACGATGCGAGTTGCATCTCAACTGCCAGCTTCCTTGAGCTACTTTAAGATCGACCTTCGCGGAATGGAACGGTTCGCTTTTCATTCAAAAGACCGGCATTTGTATCGGTTCATCCATTGCACCTATCCTCAGTTATCTTTACTTAGCCATGCAAGACAGGGCGCCACACAGGTCCCGTCAGGGCAGTAATGTGAAGCAAATCTTTAGATTCGTGGATGATTACCTTGTGATATTACAATGAGAGCAGGACGTCCTCCCTTCCGAAGCTTCCAAAGTTCTTAGTAATTTTTCAAGCATTCTGAGCCCTTTGATTGTCACTCAAGAACTACCAACTAACGGCTTCATACGGTTTTTAGAATTAGGAATATATTTTAACCACAATCACGTCTGCTGGGCCTTTTAGCCTCGGGCCAACAAACCTCTTCTTCCTTTTGATTCAGCGCACTCGAAGCTAGTTAAGCGCAGCATCATCAATTCATGCTTTACCAATGCATTCAAAAAATCCTGCAACCACAAACTGGAAGATAGCTTTTTAGCCCAGACGCGCCGATTACTGCAGGCTGGTTACCCGCTGACCCTCTTTCCTCAGTGGCTGAGGCCTTGTTGATAGCGCCAAAGAAGAAAAAAAGAATAAGAGCTAAGAATAAGATCGCAGTCATTCCCTACGCACACGGCATTTCACACAACTTAAGGAAGATAGGAAAAAGAGTAGGAATAGATGTTTAATTTTCAGCTACGGATCGCTTGTCAAGCATCTGTAAACGCGTTAATCAAATGGGTCGTAAGCACACAGGATGCACCATAAATCATCGTGACCGGTTCGTTTCCTGTGCTCAGGGCGTCGTGTATTCTATCCCCTTGTCTTGCGACCATGCATACGTAGGCCAAACCGGCAGATGCCTTAATAAGAGATTGTCCGAGCACAAATACGATGTGGCGCAATCAGGCCATCTGGGCATTCACTGCCGGCCCCTGAGCTGGGCAACACGAGCGTCTTGCGCAGGTGCGATGACAAAACCACGCGAGAAATCATTGAAGTTGTGTCAGCACCCCTCCATAGCCCTTATAAAGAATGGCAGTTCTTATCGGTAGCTGGATGATCTGAGTTCTCCTAAGTGATTTCTGGTGTCGATGACTGTTTATCAAACTGGGTTGCTCTTCTTATTTTCTTGATGCTGCTGTATATTTACCGAAGTGTCTGAAAAAAATTGGCAGAGGCTTAGCTTGGTAAAGCGCGGAAGGTTGCGAAAGCAAAATACGAGCAACTTTAGCGACTAAAGTAGTGAAAGGCGAAAGCCTGAGTGCTGCACGGAACGCCGGAATTAGCTTTAAGTGTCCACTAAACCACAGAGTTGGTAAGGCGCCTTTCCTTTCCTCCAAATCAACGCAGTCTACAACGATGTCTATGTCAGAGCGCATCAATGAACGCCGGAATTAGCTTAAAGTGCTATTGAGGTGTCCACTAAACCACAGAGTTGGTAAGGCGCCTTTCCTCCAAATCAACGCAGTCTATAATGCTGTCTATGTCAGAGCGCATCAATGAACGCCGGAATTAGCTTAAAGTGTTATTGAGGTGTGTACTAAAGCACAGAGTTGGTAAGACGCCTTTTTTTTTTCCTCGAAATGAACGCAGTCCCCTCTCTTGCTGCCTGGGATCTGCGGTGCTCCATCAAACTGGAGGCCGTCTAAAGGTCAAACGTGATTACCGCTGGGACCACGCTAGTATTGCGTTCGCAATAAAAATAAGCTTTCAGTGGTAAGTCAGCGCTGTGTGTGTGTCGTCTACTTTCTTGTCCCTGTGTAGTTGGCGCTGTTATGCCTTGTGATGAACCAACTATATTCAAGTCCCACTTGCTCATTTCCTCTACAAATGGATGACGGTCGGGTGTCCACCAAGATATGCGAGACAGTTACTGCGTAATTTCCTTTCCTCAAATACAATTTTCATTTTCTTCTTTACGGCCCCTCTCTCTTTCTTCTTTCACTCCCACTTCCTCCCTTCCTGTGCGGTTCGAGTGTCCACCGCGGTCGTTGCTAGGCAAGGGCTCTTTCGGCGGCTCCGGCGCACAGGTGGAGCCACGGGCATACGGCCGAGGTGCGACCACCCTCGACGAGGCGAAGTGGAGCTATCGCTTCAAAACCGACAGAGCCCGTAGGCTCCCTGGTGCGAAGGAAGCGTCTGCGGTGGGTGGTGGTGGTGAAAACATTTATTACGAATGAACAGGAGGTATGTTTGGATCAGCCCGTAAGGGACCGATCCTTAAAAACACTAGGTGGAGGTCCCTAGTATGGGACCCCAGTGGCGGTTGCCGCCGCCCGGGCGCGCCCGACTAAGGCTTGTTGGGCCTGTAAGTCGTGGCAGCCGAGCAGGGGCGCCTCCCAGTCCTCCCGGGTTGGGTTGGGGATGGGGGGAATAGCGGGGTTGGAAGGGCAGGCCCACACCATGTGATAGGTGTCAGAAGACACCACACTACAGTGTGGGCAGCTGCCGCTAAAGGAGGGGTCAAAATGTTTTAGCGCTGCCGGGCACAGCAATGTATTGGTGAGAAGGCGGAGAAGGAGCCGCTCATCCGCCTTCTTCAGGCCTTTACATGGGCTAGGGTAAAGGCGATGACAATTTTGATAATATGTTGTAATATCTTTGAATGTATAGATCGGATTAAAATCGGGTTCCTGATCGGATGGGGAGGAGAAAACAGCCCGGTGAGAGAGCGCGCGGGCGGCTGCGTCTGCTGCCTCGTTTCCTGCCAACCCCTGATGAGCAGGGGCCCATATGAGGTAACGGTGTGCGGGGTCCGTATCCCGTATGCAATTTTGGTATATTCGATAGGCTAGGAAGGGAGTGCAGCCTTGTTCGACGTTCCGACAGGCCCCTCGCGAGTCGGTGATTATGTATTTTGAATTGGAATGTGAGGCCGCGAGAGCAATCGCGACCTCTTCTGCTTATGTTGCACTGCGGGCTCTGAAAGTTAGGCCGTTAACTGTGTTGCTGTTGTGAACTAACGCGGCCGTGTACCATCCCCCGTGGTGAGGGCCGGAGGCGTCCACGTAGTATACACCTGTTTTGTTGCCATAATATCGGGCTAGCGCTTCCGCTCGTGCCAGGCGCCGACCATTATAGTCTTCATGTGACATGTTTGCTGGAAGAGGCCGCACGTGGAGGGCACGTCTCCACAGTTCCGGGATGCGAAACCTGTCTTCCATTGGAGGGGTGTGTTGGATATGGAGTCGAGCAAGAAGGCGGCGACCCGACTCCGTTAGCGACAAGCGCGTGTACTGGTTTGTAAGGTGCGCCTCCCGGAGCTCCCGGAAAGTATTCACCACCCCAAGAGCCATAAGCCGGCTGTTTGAAGTAGTGATGGGGAGGTCAAAGGCACGTTTAACAATTTTGCGAAGGATGACCTCAAGGGCGTCTCCCTCTTGTTTCCGTAGGTGGAGATAAGGAGTCGAATAGAGAATTCGACTAGTTACGAAGGCGTTTGCCAGCCGCAAGGCATCCTTACTTCGTAACCCTCCGCGTTTGTTGGAAACCCGGCGGACCATGCGGCCCACCTGGTCCCCCACCTTACGGAGTTTGGCCAATGTAGTGTCTGGACGCCTGTGTTTGTGGATGTAGAGTCCGAGTACCCGTATCTCATCAGTTTCGCGTATGGGACCACTCTCAAGAGAGAGAGAGATATTTTAGTTGTGCACTTCTTTGAGGGGCGGAGGTGCACAAATTCCGATTTTTGAGGAGAACATTGAAGACCGCAGCGGCGGGCGTAGCGGTCTACTATCGTCGCCGCTGTTTGCAGGCTGGTTTCAATGTCTCCTGTGCTGCCCTGCGTGGCCCACAGAGTGATGTCATCGGCGTACAGGGCGTGCTGCACGCCGGCGACACCACTCAGCTGTGCCGGCAGGTGCATCATGGCCAGATTGAAGAGCAGCGGGGAAAGCACCGCGCCTTGAGGGGTTCCCCGCGTGCCGAGTAGGTAAGGACCATGGTCTCTATCTTGAATTCGAATGTAGGATTGACGATCCATTAAAAATTGGCTTTTGTATTGGAATGTGTTGAGGCCACAGTCGGTGTGACCGGCGGCAGCCAAGAGCTCGCTGGAAAAAAAAGGCTTGGGTTCAACCCGGCTAAATTTAGTTTCATATTATCGAGAACTCTTAAGTGAAATACTTGCATCAACACTTCGATCCTGCAATTCCACACACACCCTAGCATTCATCTACCAAAGTGGTGCCAAAATTGAAGACATCCCCATCCCCAACCTTCTGGATTAGGTCAGTGACGGTCCTAAGAGGGGGGGGGGGGGACCGTCCACTGCGCCCCCCCCCTAAAAAGCCTTTGCACATCTTCCCGAATGTGAGTTTTCATGCTCTCATAGGGCGAGATGTGGTTTTTGACGTAGAACTGGAAAGCTTTTTCGTCTGTGATGCGTCAAATAATCCCCTATTTTGTACGTTCACCGTGTTAGCGGCCGTTTTATTTCACACAATTATACGTTCTACAGGTTGGTAGTTGTACGAGCACAATTCTTACTGATTGTGGAGGTATTGCGGTCCTGCCGTGCCCCCACCGTTGTCTTTCTTGCCTTGGCGCCGGAGGGGGGGGGGGGGGCGGCAGCGGTGTCATTCACCTGCGGTTGCGGTGGTCAGCAACCTCGTCGGGGCTGCAAGGAGCCACCCATTCATGCCTTTACCACCTTTAAGGCCGGGATACATGCGACGTTTTTTCCGACGACATTCGCGCGGCAGAAAACGTCGCGGCGGCGCGACGCTCGGCTGGAGATACATGGAGCGTTGAAGCGGCGGCGCGCCGCCGCGTATCCCTCGACGCGAAAGCAAATGTGATCAACAAGTGGCAAACACCACTGTGCAAGGCGGTCTGTGAGAACAGCGACGCTGACCATTCTGTTAAAATCAGGAAAGTTTCACTTCGACACCATTGCACAAATTTTAGCACGCGCGCTTAAGTATCTCTAAAAATTTGCGAGCTCGAATGCATGCCGTCGCGTACCTTTGGACGCCCGCTCAGCCGCGGACACCAGCCGCTGCAGTTTTCTTCGGCAGATTCGCTTCAGGGAGGGAGCGCAGGCATTCCGATCCAAGATTCGGCCGTGTTCTCCAAAAAAAGCGACATTTCAAGTCTGATGAAGCGTTTATTTTCACGACAATAACATTTCCGTGCCAAAAACACGGCGCAGCTCGACGGCCATGGCGGCCATGTTGGCGGCGGCAGGCAGAGGACCGGAAGAGCGGGCTTTCTGCGCTGCCATTGGCTCGCTTCAGCCGCCGCTTCCGGTCTCACCGGACGCCGCGCGTCAAAATCTAGCCGGTCCTGATCGGCGGCGGCGGGCGTTTTTCTCGACGCCGGGCGTCAAATCTGCGCCGTCGGGCGAAAATCGACGACGCGCCGCGGTAAAAACGCTCCATGTATTCCGGCCTTTACCCCACCATCGGACTCAGCGACGCCAGCGAGGGGACCATCCGTTCTGGAAGGGTGCTGCAGTGAAGGGCTAGTGGTACGACATTCAAAGAACAATAAAATAAACTGCGCAAAAAGGACGGGACAACAGAGAAAGAAGCACTCTGAGCTTGTCCCGTGTGCTTCTCTCTTGTCCCGTCCTTTTAGCGCAGTTTTTATTTTTCTTGTAATGTCATCCCTTCTGCTGGCTTGACAAGGAGCGCCGACCAGCCGCCTTATCGGAGGGGACCGAGGGCGGAACAAAGCCCCTTCCTCGAAATGAGTAATGAAGGCCGATGAAAAACCCGGAGATGCGCTTTGACCTTCTTGTACACGCCGTGGCGGGACAGCTCAGCCGACGACCTGTTTTCCTCAAGAATAGCGCGAACTTAGACGTCGACTGAAGGAAGACTCATAGACGGGCGCTGACTTGAAACTGAAACTTTTATTGCTCGGACCGTGTAAATAAATAGGTAGCCACAAAACAACAAAAGAAACAACATGCACATTCAATCATGATACTCAACGACCATGATACTAATCACGAGAACCGTTTCGTGGCATGCCAAGAAAATGTTGTCAACGTCATCCCACTATCCTGCGGCAAGCATTGGCCAGACGGGCAGATGCCTAAATGAACGCCTCGAAGCGCACAACAACGTGCATAACACCGTGAAAGGGCATCTAGGCATTCATTGCAGAGATTGTGAGAGCTAAATTGCCAGCCAGACTTCAAGGAATCCAAGGTGATAAGCAAGCAAAAAAAAAAATCAGCTAACGCGTGAAATCATTGAAGCCGCACAAATCGCTCGTTCAGCAGAAATTTTTTGCATCCGTCCGTCCTCCGACGAGCACTCAAGAGCTATATCGGATATCCTCCTGCTCTTCACAAAGCGCAATGAAATCTCCCCAAAACTATGCAAGGCACTCAGAGCTACCAATCTTTCTCCTGTACGCTTTTACATGCTCCCTAAAATTCATAAAACCGGTATTCCTGGACGGCCTGTAATTTCAGGAATAGGCACCATCAGAGAACCAATTTCAAGGTACATCGACGCACTAATTAGTGACATTCCGGCCGCGCATCCATCCCGCATCAAAGATACAAACCACTTTCTCCGCCAAATAGCCAATATAACATCACCCGAAGGGGCCTTTCTTGTAACAATGGATGTCACATCCTTATACACAAACAATTCCCCACTCCGACGGCATTGCAGCCCTTTTAGAATCATATGAACAGCAGAGACTTCATGGATCAACAAGCCCAAACGTCTTATTGGACAAAATTTTGTTAGAATATAATATCTTCAGAATCGATTTTCATTTTTATCTGCAAGTAAGTGGCACCGCTATGGGTACAAGACTGGTCCCTAATTACGCCAACATCTTCACGCTTTACACAGAGTCAAAATTTTTTTCTTCTTGTCCAATTCGGCCTTCGTTTCACGAGCGCTATTTGGATGATATTTTTGTAATATGGACATACACATGACAGCTTTATTTCATTGACAGTTTGAACTCCGCACACAAAAACATCAGGTTTACGCACACCTACTCAACTAGTCAAATCAATTTTCTTGACGTTGACATTCTGGTGGAGGAGGGGTTAGTTCGCACAATCGTTTATAGAAAACAAATCGATGCCCAAAATTGTACACATTTCCAAAGCTCCCATCCCCGTCAACGCAAAACCAGCATCCGTTATTCGCAGGCTAATCGTTTCAGAAGAATCAGCTCTAAAGACCTAGACTTTCATGACAAGTCCGAACACATGCGCAAAGTGCTCTTAACACGCGCTATTCACATTTCCTTTTTGATCATGCCGTAAGCAGAGCTTCAAATCTGAACCGTAATCAAATACTGCAGGGACACCGAAAAGAAAACCGAAATAATTACACGACAAATCTTTTTATTACTTTTAACAGTAACGCGTCGAACATAAACATAATTCTTAGTACGGACTTTAATATCCTGCAACAAAGCCAACGACTACCTAATATATTTACATCCGCACCCCGCGTGATTTACAGGCGCTTCAAAAACATTCAGAACCATCTAGTCCACTCTAAGGAAAAGAGGACCCCAAAATATGGATGTCGCCTCTGTGGTAAAGGTCGCTGCGAAGTTTGCAAACAGATGCAGACTACATGTTCCGCAATGAGTACGAGGTCAGGTTTCCGGCATCGAATCAATGGCAAAGTAAAGGGTGGTTCTTTTTCTTCTTCTCTTGATGTACGGAGAGGTTGTTGCTCCGTTCTTCTTCTTTCCAACGAAGTACTGAGCCAGTAGGAAGACAGGGGACTCTTGTCGAGCACTGATATAGGTTTTATGTACACAGACGACTATTTACAAGGAGTATGTACATGACAGCATGATGTCTGACCAGCCGCCCCGTGGACCCACTCCACGGCTACTCGAGAGCACGGTCTGCGTGCCTGGCTCCGGTCGAGACCAAAATCTCTCTGTCGCGATGGCGGCAGAGCATCGCGCGCCCCCGGGCTCTCTCCCCACGCGAAAAGAAAAAAAAGCAAGAAGTTGAATTCTTCTGGAATCTGGAAGAAGAAGGAGTCACCAACGCGCCGACCTAGAAGACGTCGATCGGCTGCACGGAGTCCTGCTGTTCCCTCTCCTCCCCGTTGGAGCTGCTTCTACCACGGACTGCCTCTGCGTCTTCTGGCCGTCTTCAAATTTTGGTGAGGCCGTTCCGCGAGTGGGGGATTTGGCCAGGTCTTTCCCCCTTTCGATGTAGGTTCGAAGGATTTGTAGGTTTTCCGCCATGGCTATGTCTTCCCCGGGCTCAGGTCCGGTAACCTGGTTCGCCAGTTTACCGGCTGAAAATCTGCCGTTACCATCTTTTAGTCAAAACGGTGTCAAGCTAATCCCTGTGGCGCTGGTCCCTGTAGGAGATGGAGTAATTAAAATAAAAAACTCTCGATTGATCCAGGAGCAGCTGAAGGCAGCCACCAGTCACTATCTTGAGATTTCGGAGGTGCGACCATATGGTAAGAGAGGAATTCTATGCAAATCGGCTCACTTGGATTGCGTTGCTGATTTGCTGCAGTGCACCTCTTTCGCCTCACTACCGGTGAATGTATTCATTCCAGAGCAGCTAGCCTGCGTAAAAGGAATTATCCGCGGTGTGGATCCTTCCGCTACACCAGGGGAAATTCTTGCAGACTTTCACGACGCCGGTGTTGGCATCCTTTCAGTTCACCGCTGCAGCAGAGAGGCTGGAGGCTCTCGAACACCAACGGAGTCGGTTATTGCAACATTCGCAGGGTACTCTTGTCCGTCCGAGATCAAAGTTTGGCCTATTGTGTACCGTGTAGACCCACTGTAGCCCCGTCCTTTACAGTGTAAGAATTGCTGGCGGTTCGGTCACAGTGCCAAATCTTGCAAGTCCGCAACGCGCTGTCGCGTTTGTGGCGGTGATCATGCACACGACATTTGCACTTCTGAGTCGCTTAGCTGCTGTCTTTGCCACTCTGATCACACAGCTGACGACCCCACCTGCCCCAAGCGTGCCGATGAGCAGAACGTCTTGGACATTATTCAGCGTGACAGGTGCTCGCGCGCTGATGCATACGCCCGCCTTGACAGACGGCAGTGCTCATACGCAAGTATTGCCCGCACGACCACTGCTGATGTGGAGGCAGCCTTAACTAAGTCCGTTGTTGCTGCGGTGGAGAAGGCTGTTGCTGGCGTACTTGACCGCATGATCAGTACGTTCAGCGATGCCTTGTCCCAGGTCATTTCCGCGCAGGCTGCTTCATCGGCTTTAAGTAACCTCAACTCGTCTACCTGTCCTTCCTCCTCTGCCACTGCTGCTATTCAGCCCACCACCCCTTCTGGCTCCACGTCCGTGGATGTAAATGATTCATGGTGTAAATGATTATAGATTCATGGAACGTACTCATGTGCTGCCCTTTTCTCACATCTCTCAGTCCACAGTATTGCCACCTCGGGACGAAAAAGATATACTAGAGTCCATAGCTCAAGACCTTGCTGTGCGTTTTCGAGCTCGCACTACCTTTCCATCAACCCCGTTTCATTTGGGTGGAGACTTCACTAAGGTATCTGTATCGGATTTAGCGTCCGTAGTTAATTGCCTGCAATCTGCTGCCCCTGGGATTGACGGAGTAACAGTTGGCATGCTTAAAATCCTAATGCAAGATTTTGCCCCGTACCTCTTGCAGATTGTGAACTGGTCTTTGGAAAAAGCCTTGATTCCACAAAATTGAAAAACAGCGAAAATTATTTTACTGCTGAAAGAGCAGGGGAGGGGTTTTGATCTCGACAATATTCGGCCGATTGCTCTCACATCAAATTTGGTTAAGCTTGTAGAGCGGGTAGTCTTCAGCCGCCTCACGAGTCATATTCTGAGTCTTCAAGGTTTTAGCGAGGCTCAGATTGGCTTTCGCCGGGGGTGTTCGATTTGGACCGCGCACATAGACTTGAAGAGCCGTATTAAGGTTGCTATGAGGCAAAATGAGGTATCAGCTCTGGTTACTTTAGATATTGCAAAGGCTTACGACAGCGTTGAACACAGCATTTTGCTTCATAAACTGGCTAATGTACAACCTCCTTTGTACCTATTTGCGTGGATAGGAGAGTTCTTAAAGAATAGAGCGTTCTTTTGTTCTAAGGGTACGTTAACTTCTACAACATACGCCCAGTCTAGAGGTGTCCCACAAGGCTCCGTTCTTTCACCGTTATTGTTTAACATACTAATGCGTGATATCCCTATTCACCCAGCCGTCAAAGTTTATGTGTATGCGGATGATATTGCTTTTTTCGCTTCTGCCAAAGACATTCATATCCTGTACCAATTACTGCAAGAGTATTTAAATGCTCTGGAAGTTTGGCTAGACAGCATAAAGTTAACTTTAAATGTGAACAAGTGTGCCGTCCTTGTTTTCCCACAAGCAACCCCTCTTTACATCTCTCTGTCGTATCACTCTATCCTCATCCCGCAAGTTGATTCAACAAAATACTTGGGTATAATATATGACCCGCATTTAGACTGGCGGCCACACATTAGAAGCATTGCGCTTAAGGGTGAGCGTGCCCTTGGGCCGGTTGGTGAGGATCAGCAACAAAAAATTCGGTATGCGACGAGACACTCTACTACTTCTTTATAAGACATATGTACGGCCAATCCTTGAATTCGGCTCCGTTCTCTTTTCTGGGTGCCCAAAGTACAAGCGTGAACCCCTGTTTGTTATGGAGCGACGCGCTCTGCGCCTTTGCTTAGGTCTGCCTAAATCAGTAGCTAATGCTGTGTTGTACTTGGAGGCGCGGATACCTGATCTCAATTCCCGGTTTGAGCTTATCACTGTGCGGACATTTTTAAGGTCTTTGGAGCCTGTTCCTGGATTGGCTAACCCTATATTTACAACGAACCCAACTCTCTTCTTTGGTACTCCCTGGCCTCGGTATAAGCTCCCTCAGTTGGTGTTCACTAACTCCCTGCTGTCAAATATTTCTGTATCAGTGAGATCTTTAGTACTAGTCAACCAAAGGCGGGCTGACACGGCAGTCTTCTTTGACAACACCCTCCCAAGGAATGCTAAGAACCTGCCCGCCAATATGTTAAATGGGCTCATAGAGGAGTACCTAGACAATTTTCCTAACCATATTGCCGTCTATACAGATGCCTCCCAGCAAAATGAAAAGGCCGCTATTGGTATTTACTCAAGGGCTCTTGATTGGAGCTACTCAGTTCGGGCCCCTGACTATACCCCTATTTTTGTAGCTGAGTTTCTGGCCATTGAGTTGGCCTTAATAAGGATTCCCTGCAGTATCACTCGGGTTATTATACTCTCAGACAACCTTTCTGTTTTGGCAGCGCTCGAAACCTCGAGTGATACTCCTATGAGCCGTTCCCTTCAATTTTTTATTCCTCCACATGTTTCAGAAGTTCGCTTTCACTGGGTCCCTGGGCACTGTGGCATTGTTTCTAATGAGAGGGCTGATTTTTTAGCAAAGTCTGCCCTTGATGGTCCTATTGTCCCTTTCGTCCCAAATACTGTTTACTTGACTCTAGCACGCTTTCAGCGATTCCAGCGTTTCCACACCTTGAGCCATGAGCCTCTCCTCGCTGCAGCGGATTTCCAACACCTGGCATTTCCTTGGAGTGTGCGGATGTGCAGTTCGAGGCAATGTGAGGTGTCCATGACCCTTTTGCGCTGCAGGATACCGCGGCTAAATCTTTATTTATGCCGATCGGGGCTTTCGATATCCAACCTTTGTGAGTCTTGTGGCGAAATTGAGTCTATAGAACATTTTTTCCTCTCCTGCCGGCGGCTCGGTGCTCTGCGTAGAATTTGCTTGGAGATCCCCCTCGCTCGGCTTGGGCTTCCTCTATCTATTCCGATTCTCTTATCCTTCGGGGCAAGCGCCAAGGGATATGCCCTGAAACCAGTGTTCGATTCTATTCACAATTATATAATTTCATCTGGTAGATTCCTCTGCTAGAATGTGAATTCACAACTTTTCTTTCTCCGTATTTTTTGTATTGTACAAATTCTAGCTCTGTGTCCCAAATTTTAGATTTAATTATACTCCATTCCCTGTACATGAGTGCGTTTGTATCCGCTATGCACCCTGGCCAATCCCCCGCCGTGGGTATGTGCCATTCAGCCCGAGGACATCATCATCATCATCATCATCTTCTTAAGCCGCGAGCAGAAGGAGCCTCGCCACTACATGTGTTTTCGCTCTGTCCCTAAAAGCCCCGGCCTCGGCGCCATACACAGCTTACAAACGCGGCGACGAACGCCCTCCCGCAACAGGGACCGCGACACCCCCCTCGGGGCAGGTAAGATGCCGCTAACCGTTCCCAGATGAGGCTAGCAAATGGGCGCGCAGCCACCGGGCATTGTCCGTACCGCACCACGCCGTGTGGCACCGGCCCTGTCAGAGAAGGGATGCCTTCGCCCTCCGCGAGCCTAACCCTTTGAAGAAAGCCGCGAGGCGCGCATATGCTGCCCTTCCCTCTTCCCACAACAGACCTGTGGGCGATCCGCACTCGGCCACGGAATGATGCTTTCTTCCCGCAGGCCGCGACCGGGCGGTAACGCGACCTTCAACTGATAGGGGAGACCTCTCGTTTACTTTGGTAAAAAAAGAACACGGAAACGAGCTTCCAGTGAAACAGCGAACGCCGTCCAGGCTAACGACCGCGATGCTGTCGCCGCGCCGCTCGTAGAGCGGCTTTTTCAGTCGTTATTACGGCGCCGGTTAAAATGGAAAGAGGCGATTGAATGGCGCCAACCTTACAGGCAACTTTGACTGCGACCGACTCATCAAACATTTTCTATCGCCTTGAATGCACTCTGTAACACGCAATTCATAGGACAGACACGCTATTCCGCATTCGGTTTAACAATCACCGCGGCCACACCAAGTCTCTTCCAAATCTTCCGTTATACAAACATGTAAACTCAGAAGAGCACTCCTTTGACGCACTAAAAGTTACAATTCTTCAAGGGGGCTTCAAAATCACGCGAGTACGTGAACAACGTGAATCCTATTTCATCAAAATTCGGTACTCTTTCTTTTGCCCACGCCCTCCAAACAAAATAATCCTACATCTCTCATAGATTTTCAACGGCGTTTTCAACGGCAGTTCAGTTGACCGTCAGTTCAACTGAACGGCAGTTAGCAGTGTTACACGGCAGCGCTAACTGCCGTTCAAATCTCAACGGCAGTTGACTTCGACTGAGATCGGGGGTCCCAGTTGAACGGCCAACTGACAAGATGGCGTCCAACGGATAACAAAATTTCCCGTAGTGGATTGCCTTGGCTCAGTGTACTGCGGCATGCGCAAAGCAGCAGACTGAGAAAACACTCGAAATAAAACTGGAGACGCTGTAAACACAGGTAGACATAGCGCGTGCGTCGAGCAGTCGAAGCGAGGAAACAGAAAAACGACGACTACCAGCGACCCGATCAACATCGGATAGCCTTGGCTACGAACCGACATCGTCCCGCAAATTTTCGCCCAAAAGCAAAAAAATACACAAAATTTGCCGCTATAGAAAAGAATATCTACAAGACAATCATTTACTACACACATAAAAAAAATGTATACTCTGTTTTTCTTTATTTTCACTCCGCTCTAGATGAAACATCACGTGGTTAGTATGCTAACTGAACTGAACGCAAAGTGCTCGTGTAACAGCAAGCGAATCCAGTTGAGTTCAACGACAGTTGAGATACCCAACTGAGGGTTAACTGAACTGCCGTTGAAAACGCCCGTGTTGATACACCCTTTATAACTCGTGATCCAGGCCTTCGTACCCCTCCTTAATCACACTACCCTGCCTCGTGCAGAACTGATAAACAACGCTTCGAAAGATAATTCTGAACCTTCACCGTCCTCCCTTGCTAGTTTGTCCTTATTTTTTCTTCTTTGAGAGAGCTTGAAAGCTTCGCACACAGCCTGGACTCGACGCCACTGCAAACAGGTACTCCCGACGAACTCGGTTCGACGACCCGCCCAAAGAGAATCAGAGGGGTCGCGGGGAGGAAGCATTGTTCACCGAAATGCAGAGCCCTCGTGTGGGTTCTTGCCCACATGCTTGTGACGACGTAGCCAATTTTTCCCCAACGTTTCCGTCTGTAGGCGCTTTCACAGTAAAGTAGTTACCCCCTCCCCCCCCCTCAAAAAAAAAAAAAACAGACAGCGCCTGTTTTTGTATATTCGTCGCCGCCTGTTTCATTTCCGCAGCGGCGCCTCTTTGACCACGCATCCATATTCCTATTTTGTTTGTTTCCTTCTTTTCGTAGGCTTGTCGTTGCCGCGCTACCCATGTCCTCCGCACCGCCTTCCTCCATCTTCTTCTCATTTCATCTTCTTTTTTTTTCACCCAATCTTGTCCCCGTCTGCTCCATTCACCCCCTTATTTATTTATTTAGTCATGTATTTTCAACTGTTGCTGCTTTTCGAGTTTTGCCTTTCTTTTCGCCCTCCTCTGCAGCTCACAAAGTTTTAAAACGTCAATCTGACTCGATACCACCATGGCACCCCCCCCCCCCCTCTCCCACCTTTACCTATTACTCCCTCCCCTGGTCCCCAACGTTGACTACCAAACGCAGAGTTGCAGCACTTCGGGAGCAACGTTTTCTGCTCTTTTCGGAGCAACCGTACTCCAAACGCAGATCTGAGCCACGGATTCGTCTTCCAACGCTCCGAGCTCCGTGGAGCAGTCGGGACTGCTTCGCCGAGTCGACCGGAAGTTTGCGTGACGTTCTTTGTTAGCGGCACTAGTGGCGCCCTCCATTTCCGGCGGCTTGTCGCGCCCTCTGCGCCGGCTCCGCCGGTATGGACAGCAGGTCGGAGAGCAGTAGCAGTGTAGATTCCTCTTCTGAACATTCCAGCTCTGAAAGTGATTCGGATATCTTCGCCTGAAATGCCGCTTTCCAGCACATTTTAAGATTCCTGAGAAATGTCCAAAAGTTGCCGGATTCGTTGAAGACGTGGTGCATAAGTATTCACCCGAAGAGGTAGGCCATATACCGCATGAGTAATTGCATGCGACCTTTTCAGAAGAATGATGTGTACTGTTTCGTGGTTATGCAAAATTAGTTCCGGAGGCACTTCAGATTGCCACTATCTGTTTTTTACTGGCTAATTGCCGGTTTTGCCACTTCCGCCTTCTGCCCATCACACTCACAGGGCGATGTGCCAGCAAAGTCAAGTGAAGTGCACATTCTGTGCTTCTTTCGGGGAGTTAATTGTTCTCGTTTGCTTCGTGAAGATTTTTTTGCATCCTTCCAATGCACATTCAACGATGAGAGAAGTTAAAGTAACGCGGATATTTCGTACATTCGTTCATACTGCACTAACGTTGAAATTCGCGATTGCTGGTTCATGGTTGCAAGTTGAATGACAGGGACAGATCGGAGGTGCCTTGTACTTTTGATTACTTTATTCACTCGTTTTTTGTTACTGCGCAGGTATGCAGCAAACAAAACATCAATGAGGGAAGTCGCAACACTTTTTGACGTTGCAGAAAGCTCTGTGCACCGAATGCTGATTAAGGTGGCGGAATACATATTAAAGTTGGGACCGACTGTAATAACCTTCCCCTCCGACCTCAACAAACTGTCGCAAGACTTTGAGAAGGTCAGTGATGCTAATATTTTCCAATGATGCTGTTGTTTTCTGCTTGCTTTATTTGGTTTATATATATATATATATATATATATATATATATATATATATATATATATGTTGCGAAAGCATGAAGTGCTTGATTGCTTACAAGAATATATAGCGAAGAATACGCTTCGTTAAAGGAAACATATTTAATCGACTCGACGTTTCGATCGGAAGACCGATCTTCTTCAGGAGTCAACGGCGAGTCGAATAAATATGTTTCCTTTAACGAAGCGTATACTTTGCTATATATATATATATATATATATATATATATATATATATATATATATATATATATATATATATATATATATATATATATATATATAAAGTTAAGTAAAAGGAGGAACATCGCTTCGTATCGAAACATTAGGCCGACGTTCCGGCCAGAAGCTGACCTTCATCAGGACTGAGTATGAAGTTATTGCACATGGGTTTAAAAAGGGGCAAGAAAGAGAGGGAAGAGAAGAAAAAAGGGGGGATGCGGGTTAAAAGCAGGGGAGAAAAATATACATGAAAAAAAAACCGCGGTGGCCAGAATTGGACAGCAGTGTTCCCTCACGGCCGGACCAGGTGGGGGAAAAAATTAGGCAGTGGCTTAGCCCTGGTTAAGCCTGGATATACAAGCGAAAAGCTTCAGTTACCCTTGGTTTCACGTCATGGCTGTCGCAGTTCGCTTACAGTGCACTGGGAGTACCACGATAACGGTGGAGGCGTTCGGCCGTCCCCACACTGCCTGTGCGGAGGCGGCGGAGGAGGCGGTAATCGGCGCGGTTAAAATTCAGGGGGCACTTTGGCTCTGTAAAGTGCTACGAGGCGAAAACGTTTCCTGGCGCACGTTTTCTTATTGTTGATATTTTTTTCATTATTTTTGTGTTCCTTTTCATATCTTTATTGTTTTTTAATATTTTATTTTTCATATTTTCTTTTTCATTTCATTTTCTACATTTGATTCTTTTCTTATTGTTCTTGTTTTTAATCTTCCTTTACTTAGTTTTGTTGTTTATTATTTCTTTCTTATTTTTTACTTTTTCATTCCATTTGTTTTACTTATGAAACCCATGCATTCACTAGATGCGCCTTTATTCATGCTCAGACCGTGAGCCTTCGTGGCGGAGTATTAGCGTCTCCGCTTCAATTGCGAAGGTCCTGGTTCGATTCTCAGCCTCGACGCAATAGACGATATGCGAAATGCGCAGCGCCATCTCTCGGTGCTCCGAGAACTAAGTACTCCATGTTGGTTCGGTACAGAAAACGAAACCGCTGCCCAGCGTTGCACCTGGGGGCCACACCATGCCCACCTGCCCTAAATCCCTCCAATCTATGGCAATAAAGTTGTTTCTCTCTCTCTCTCTTGCGTTAAAACGGCTGCGCTTCGTTTGAAAAGTAAAATGCCGATGCAGCGTTGCGCTACCCTCTCCACTGTGAAAAGACACTACGATGCGTGCCAGAACTAGGTGCGTTCCAGCTTTTCGCTTTTCTATTTTTTTTACTCTGTCCCAACGTTTTAGTAGCACAAAACGCTATGCGAGGTATCATGTGTTAGCACGCAGATCAGTGCGCAGCTTTCGCTTTCTGCGCTGATTTTTGACAAAGCTTTCGAGGTGATTTGCGCTTAAATTAAGATAGGGACCACAGCCTTTGTTGTCTCTGATCAAAATTAGAAGCCGATTTCGTGCATTTATCAACTCTCCGGTCAGGCGTGAATATATATAGACGCATACTTGAACAACGTAATAGAGAAGGTAATTTTTTTGAGCGGGCCAATCGCTCGTGCCTTGGCGAAATAAGTTAACTCGAAGAACCATATGCCGATTACTGCTTAGTTTGCTAGGTGTTCAGTTAAGTTTTTCCCGTGTTAAATTAGTTTTAGAAGGGCGAGCAAACTCTCTGGACCATACGCATATGTTATGCGCGTTAAGGAGTCATTGTGAAGCAATACACCCTACGTATAAAAACTGAGGTGCGAATGCTTTATTTCTTGAGGATTCCTATACCTTCGATATCTGCGGCGACGAAAGTCTAAAAAAAAAGAAGCGAATAATATAGCTATTTATTATGAAGGAGGGACGCATTTCTAAGCTAGAAAGTACGTGCAACAGTGTTCTGAAAACGCTTCAGGCCATCAGATTTTATTGTCATTGTGGCAAGCTCCAACAACTTGCTTCGCAACAAAGCCATTTGTCCGGAGCAACCGAACATGCTAATTTCGCCCCTGCACACACAGCTTGACCAGCGTATCGAGTCCGTGCATGCACCTACAGCTGTAGCACCTTTCTGTAATCAAGCCGCCGCGGTGGCTCAGTGCTTATCTGAAAAAAAAAAAGCTGCGTCTTTGCTTACAATATTTTGAATTATATGTGCATGCCTATTTTCCTCTTTTTAATGTCGACTGACTGACTGCGTCTTAAGCAGGACGCGGTTTCAACGAATTGTGGCGAAAATCAACCGACGCCGGGCTCTGAAACGGTGACGTTGAAAACCGCGGATGCGCATTGTACATTACAGTAAAGGAATCGAATTACGCAGCTGGTCGAGGGTCTTGTGTGATTATACTGCAATGCACGAAGCTCCTGGCGTCGTCGCGAACGAAAGTTCGCACTGTCACAGAAGTTTGTCAACACAAGTGCGCACTCAGCGCAAAATAACCGCTCGCTACCCTACCAGATGAATTCGCGTCCACCTGGCAATAAAATAGCCATGATAATGCGTGATGCTTGAACTGGTGCTTTAATGCGAGCATTAAAACGACAACAGCACACGGTCACGGTTCGACTTTCCAACCAACTTTCGAGTACAGATTATTGCGATCATCAGCGCCAGACTTCAAGCGAAGCTGAGGACGCGGTAGGAGTAAGCTGGCGCTTACTGAAAGCACCTACATTTGGTCAAAGATCAGCTGTGAAAACAACGCAGCAGCTGAAGCTTGCCTGTTGAAATTCCACTCGCAAGAAGAAAGTACGCATAGTAAACGATGCACCAGCTCGACGAGCTCGACCGTTCCAAGGTGGAAACCGGAAGTTGTGCGCGCGGTGTTGCCAGACCGTCAAGCAATTTCGCATATCGTCTATTCCCTTTTTTTTAAGTAGTGACGAGTCGGCGGCGGCGGCTGCGGCCACCTGTGCCGTGCGTGACGTCACTCGGTTTCGCGCATGCGCAGAAGTGGAAAATCTGGGCTCCGTCTCACGCGAAGCGCGCTGTTGATTAGCCTAGTGAAGCTTTTCGCTTCAAAAAAAAAGAACGAGGTGGCGAGGCGAAAGCCGGAACATACAGGCACGTAATTTGGCATGACCTGATGCTACACAGGCAGGTGGCATTTCTTAGGCGTATGGATGCTGCTGCTTCGGGGAAGTAAGGTGAATGGTATTTGGTGGGGGGAAGTGTTGGCGCCCCGATGGGTGGGCGGAATTTCATCACGTCTCTGGCCTCTGAAGGGCGGACAGGATGCCGGGGTTTTTATTTATCCCGGCCTGCAGTGTATTAAATTTAAAAATAAAGTATGACTCCCGTTGTTCCCGCTCACGGTAGCTGTGAAAACCGCTCTGTAGTAGCGTAACCACGGTGTAAGAATATATTTATTCTTACACCGTGAGCGTAACCCTCAGCTTGTCGAGCTCGTGATTTTTTTTGACTAAGGTGCTTCGACAGAGGAAGGCCAGGAAGGGATTTCGCGTGAGCACGATGGTTATTAAATATAATTCGGAATTAATTCTCAGTTTGACCAATGTACTACATTTGACACCTGCACACTCGAGCATGTGCACAATGTTGCTGCTGTCACAATTCAAATTTCCACGAATGGAGTGTTCGAAGTTTTAATATGTGCTTTGATCTAGCGTTACTTTCTGCATGTGGTTGCAAACTTGACACCGATTCTTTCCGCAAGGTAGGCAGCCTGCATACTTTCGTCTACTGATAGCAGAGTGGACTACCAAATTTTGTAAATTTTTTGTTCGCCTGTACGTAACCCGCGGAACTGTTGGAAAAATTTTGGAGAGCCTATCACTTTGCTCGATGATGTTGAAGTGTTTTCTTAAGATTTTGTTGATGTTCGGAAGGTTACTTGCGAAAGTTAAGATGAGATTGGAGCGCTGGTCGTTTGGAGTTGCTGACCCAAGCTCATTAAAGAGTTCACTGCGATTTATTGTGTCAGCCTTTCTAATGGCATCATAAATAATAGAGGGCGGATAGCGTTAATGTTGCAGAACCGCCCTATACCATTAGAGTTTTCCACAATGTCCTCCAAACGTAAGCATATCCTCTTGAACCTGATGGCCTGGGAGTATGGAATTGAAGTTTTGCAGTGGAGTGGGTGACAGCTATTGAAATGAAGGTACTGCTGCCGGGTGAGTTTGTTTTCTGTACACACTGGTGATGCTACCCTCCTCTATTCGAATGAAGACTTCGAGAAAGCTAATCTGATTGGCGGAGTACGTGTGGTGAAGGTAACGTTTGGAAGTACTTTGCTGAAGGAGGTAATAAATTGGGTGAGTTGGTCCTCGGTTTCTGTCCATATCATGAATATATCATCTAGGAGGCGTTTGTAGAAAGCCGGTTTTATCGGATATGAATAAAGAAAATGGGATTCAATGCTATGCATGAATATGTTGTATAATTTGGTGCCATTTTTGTGCCCATAGCTGTACTACTACTTTTGTAGATAATAAGAGTTGTTGAACTCGAATGAGTTGAATTTGAGGACGAGATTTGTAAGTGCCGCTATGGTGCTTTGGCTAGGCGAAGAAGCGTAGCTTGTTGGGCCAGTTGGTGCATGGTAAGTAGAAAACCAGCAGAAAGGACGCATTCACAAGGAGGAGAAGAACACAGGACAACGCTGGAAACCGGGCTTTGCAGGAGAGGTAGGCAATGGTGCTGACGCAGAAGGCAGCTTGGTCTGATGGAGGCTGAACATGTAGAAAGATGCCCAGGAAGGAATCATAGTATTGAAGAAGTGCAGCTTGTTCAGCCTCCATCAGGTGTGTGCGTGATATATATATATATATATATATATATATATATATATATATATATATATATATATATATATATATATATATATATATATATATATATTGTATTCAGTAGTGGTTTCAATAGCCCAGGTTACCAGTTTAGGTACAGCATTACCAAAAATCCCACAGCTCTTTTAAGGTTTATTTTGCCAAAAGTTTCGGGAATGGTAATCCCTTCGTTAGGGCAGGCTTACAATGAATCGGTTTCGTCAATATAAGGACACAGAACAAGCGAGGAGGTATAAACACACTTGAGAATGAGGGCAAGGCATCGTATAATAGAAAGCACGACAGCTCTCACACGGGTCGCGGGATCAAATCACCGCTTCGTGAGATGGTTCAGCATCCAGATGTCCAAACTGAAGACCGGAGTTCGTCATCTATGCAGGCGCAGAGAACTCGGCCCCGGTGTGCGATACATCGAACACGGATTTACATCTTTGCCTCTGTGGCGCTTCCTCGCCGCGGACGGACTGCACATCAGTTTTGACTGCTGGCCCAACACTTCAAAGCGGAGCTTAACTACCTGCTTCATCGTTGGCAGCCTACTCCGTTCGTGCGACGCAGCAGAATCCCTGTGCGCCGCTCGGGAGACGCGGCGCCGTCAACATCACCACCCAGTATCCAACCACCGCCACCGGCAGTGCCGGAGCGATGCTGCAACACCCGCCGGACATACGCCGTGGCTGCCCAGCAGGCGGCTTCTGGACAGAGCAACTGACTACCTGTTGCAAAAGGTACGGCCCGCGGAGAGCAGACGTGGTCCCAGGCGTTCCTCTCAGTGAGGAAGATTATTGATAAGCGCGTGAGATATGAGCTTCATGCATCTCACCTAACGTCCTACCTGTCGCGGGGTACTGTTCCAAAAGGTCTTCGTCTGGGCTGTACACTTTCCATGTCCACATTCAGTGAGAGAGAAAAAGAGGAATGAGATAATACACTATTAGAAGCATCGCTAAAGCTCACAAAAACTGTCGTCAATCACAGCAAACGAAAAGTTGCCGAACTTAGAGATGTCGAGGAAGAGCAGAGATGCCAGCGTGCTCTCTCTCCTGCCGAACTGAGCGAACTCAAAAATTACGAGGCAAAAAGAAGAGAGGAAGTATCCAGGGATAAGATCAAAAAGCAAAGTTCCGCTCGCTTCAAACAGATATACAGAAACCAGACCGTCCAAGCTAAGCGCTAACAGTGGGTTGGCAACTGTCGGCCGTGAGGCCATTGTCCGAGCTCCAGAGAATGACACAATTGCTGATATCTTTCGGGGTGTTGTCGATACGAGGTCCGGAGCTTAGAACTATGAAACAGCTGGTGGATACACAAACGTGGTTAATTTGTCACAAAAGATTCTCATACCTGCCGAACTTAGCCTTCTTTCCAAAAGGTATAACTTTTTGTCCAGCATCTGGTAGGTTTATTTAGTTTAAACTCCTTCAGGATCTGGACAACTTATTATTTATTTTATTTATTATTCCTCAAAGGTCCCTTTCGGGACATTACATGAGGGGTGGGGATAACACGGCAAAAAAAAAAATATTATACATTAATAAGAAAATGGACAAAAATTACATTGATGAATGGGCTTCCTCGATGGTGGTCTTGAAAAGTCGGTGAATCATGATGGTGACCACTTTAGCAGGGAGGTTATTCCATGTTCAAGAAGAACAGCGCGAAAAGACAAGGACCACAGGAAGATGCAGATGTGGTCCTTGTCTTTTCGCGCTGTTCTTCTTGAACATGGCATACCAACTCGCCCAAGCATCAGTCCTAACGAGGTTATTCCAGTCACGGGCAGTCTTTAAGAAAAATGATTGCTGGAATGTGGTGGTATGGGCACGTTCAGGGTAAACAGCGTTCGGGTGGTTATGGCGGGAAATGCGATGGACACGTGGAATTAATTGGTTGGCTTCTGTAAAGTTGTGGAAGAATTTGTGAAATAAGCAGAGACGTGCTGTGTTCCGACGGGTGACTAGAGTAGGCAATTGCAATCGTGATTTCAGACCTGAGATGCTGGTATGATAGGAGTAGTCAGATGAGATGAACCTCGCGGCACGATTCTGAACAGACTCAATGGTATTAATTAGGTTAGTCTGATGGGGATCCCAGACAGAGTTAGCATATTCAAGTTTAGGTCTGACGAAAGTCTTGTAAGCGAGCGATTTGAGAGAACTTGGTGCTAGAGCAAGGTTGCGCCGAAGATACCCAAGGACACTGTTTGCGGAGTTAGTTATGTTGGTGATATGGAGAGTCCAAGTTAGATCACGAGAGATATGGACGCCTAAGTATTTGTAATGATTGACCGAAGAAATTGGGCAGTTATTAATAGTGTACACTGGCGCGATGAAGTTGGGGCGACGGTGAAAAGAAATCAGTGAGGTCTTTGAAATATTAAGAGACATGAGCCACGTGTTACACCAATGTTGCACTTGTGAAAGGTCTTCTTGAAGAGCGACGAAATCTGAAGAATTTGTTATGGGGCGATATATGACACAATCATCAGCAAACAGTCGGACGTTGGAAGAAAGACTAAATGGAAGATCATTAATATATATTAGGAAAAGAAGGGGACCTAGTACACTTCCCTGTGGGACGCCAGACTTCACAGGTGAAAGAGATGATGAGTGACTATTAGCATAGACGAACTGATGACGGTCAGTTAAAAAGGCACGAATCCAATTAACGATGAAGGGGTGCAGATTCAGACGGGAGAGTTTGTGTATTAAGCGACCATGAGAAACTTTATCGAACGCCTTTTCGAAATCAAGGAACACAGCGTCACAATGAATATTACGGTCTAAGTACGAGTGTAAATTGTGTAGGAAAAGGGCAAGCTGTGTCTCACATGAGCGGCCTTTAAGGAATCCATGTTGATTAGGATGGAAGAAATTTACAGAAGTTAAAAAGGCAGCAACATGCGAGTACAAAATATGCTCCATGATTTTGCAGCAAACGCAGGTGAGTGAAATCGGGCGATAATTTAACGGGGATGAACGGTTACCTTTTTTGAACACTGGAATGATTTTGCCGATACGCCAGTCACGTGGTAAAGATCCTGATGATAGCGATTGCTGAAAAATGAGCGACAGGATCACACTGCTAATATCTTTAGTAGTCTTCAGAACTTTTGAATTTATGGCGTCGATACCTGAGGACGAAGTATTGGTAAGGGAGTCAATAATTTTTGCAATGCCTTGAGGTTCAAATTATATGTTTTCCATGACTGGATGGTCCAAAAATGGGATATCGGGAAGGTTATCGGCAGGTTCATTGGTGAACACAGAAGAAAACGCAGAGTTAAGGACACTCGCCACATCAGAATCATTAATCGGAAATCCGGAATTATCACAGAGCGTAATGACAGAAGGTTCATGAGGCATAATGGTTTTCCAAAATCGCTTGGGGTTATTTTGTAGCATTGATGGTAAAGTGTTGGAGAAGAAGGTACGTTTTGCTTGCGCTGTTTGCGTGTTGTAGTGTTTTTCGGCGCTGTAATACTTCGTCCATGCTAGGGGAGTGTTAGTGAGCTTAGCCTTTCGAAATAAGCCCTTTTTGGTGTTATTTAGTCGTTTTAACGATACGTTCAACCATGGGGAACCAGCCCGCTCGGTTATTTCTATGGTTGGTATATATAGCTTTAAGAGACGCTGAAATTCCGATTTGAAAAGTATCCAGTTTGATTCGACGGAGCGAGAAGGAAACCCAGGTGTAAACTTATCTAAGAAGGTTGTTAAGTCGTGATTTATGCTTACGTAATTGCCTTTATCATAAAGTGTAATTGTCTTTTTAATCGCGCGAAACCTCCTCCTCAGAGAGTATTTCCACGAGCACACCAGCGACAGACAACAAACGATACCTACCGTGCCAGAGAAGTTGTGGACACCGAACGAACAACGTGATAGACACCTTGATATGTATATATCTGCGGTGCAGAAGGATATAATAAGGGCGTCTGAAAAACAACGTCCGGTCCCCAACAGTCTTTCGAACGAAGAACGACAGGAATTGGAAACGTTGCGCAAAGACAAAAACATCGTAATAAAACCGGCTGACCAGGGTGGAGCTATAGTAATCCTCTACAAATCAGAATATTTAAAAGAATGCCACTGGCAGCTTAATCAACCTCAGTTTTACATGAAGCTTCCGAACGATCCCACACGTCAACTAGTGACAGAAATAGAGGACTCTCTTGCTGAACTCGCTAAGGACGGTAGAACACTTGAGGCAATGTTAAAACCAATGTCACCGAGCAATTCAGCTCCAGGCCGGTTTTATCTCCTCCCTAAAATACATAAAGCTAGCCATCCTGGCCGTCCACTCGTGTTCAGGAATGGGGCAGCGACGGAGAACATATCTAATTTTATTAATTTTCTCATCAAGGACATCCCTCCCCGTTTTCCTTCTTACATCAAACGCACAAGCCATTTCCTGCGGGAGATTTCCAACTTGATCATCCCCACAGGAGGCCTTTTGGTGACCATGGGTGTTTGCTCCCTGTATACAAATATCCCGCACGCAGACGGCATAGCAGCAACGCTGGCAGCCTTCGAAAGCTCAAACTCTTCGGTTGATTTGGACGATGGAACTCTTTCCGTCCTTCTTGAACTGGTTCTAAATTCCAACAATTTTGAGTTAAATGGCGAGCACTACCTCCAAATAAGCGGTACGGCGATGGGCACAAAAATGGCACTAGCTATGCAAGCTTCTTCATGGAGTCACTAGAAATTCCCTTCCTTGAGGAACAGCAAAAAAAAAAAACACTTTTCTACAAGCGTTTCCCGGATGACATTTTTCTTGTATGGGAACTTGAAGCGAGCCTGTTGGACTTCACTGCGCACTTTGATACCCTGCATCCATCCATCAGGTTTACCCACTTTGTCTCCGACTCAAAGATTAATTTTCTCGACGTGGAAATATCCGTAGACGGTAACTGCCTCTCGACTACCCTATACAGAAAGCCCACGGATAGACAGCAATATCTCCATTTTCACAGTAGCCACCCGAAGCACTGGAAAACAAGCATTCCATATTCTCAGGCGCACAGATACCGAAGGGTATGTTCTACCACAGAAGAATTTGACCAGCATACGGGGACTCTCAAGACCGCTTTGTCGCGACAGAAATACCCGGGGGAAATAATCGATGACGAGATTCAACGCGCTCGCAACCTATACCGCTCCTCCATCTTGGCAGAGAACAAGGTGAAAACATACAGCAAAACAAACCTAATCCTTACCTACTGCTCAACGGCTCTCAGGGTAAATAACATGCTAAGCCGTCATTTTAATTTAATCAGACAGAGTAACAGGTTGTCACTAATATTCAAGGAACCACCCCGAGTGGTGTACCGCAGCGACAAGAACTTGAGAGACTTGCTTGTCAACGCGAAAACAAAGGACGCTACCCGAGGTGGGTGCCGCAAATGCGGAAAACCCTGATGCAAAGTATGTCCACACATTTCAGACACCAAAGTGGCAAAATCCAAGTTTGATAGCTTTAAATGAAGACCTCCACTGCGACTCAAGCGATGTTATTTACAAACTTCAATGCGAGGTGTGTGGGGAGGAGTACATTGGTCAGACCAAGACATCATTTCGTTTCCGCTTCAACAACCACAAAGCCCACGTGTAATCCTTACCCAACTTGCCCCTTTCCAGACATTGCGTCTGCCACTCCACAGTTTCGAAAACATCCGTGTCATCCTTCTCCAGTCCGGGTTCCCTAACACCTATTACAGGGAACAGAAAGAATCATACTTCATTCACAAGTTCGGCATGTTCTCCCATGGCATGAACGCTACTCCCGGGAGACCTTCCTGGTTAAAAGAGCGAACGTAGGAAATTTAGCCTGTCATAGGCCTGGGACAGCGTTATAAATCGGAATACCCCGGAAATTGTTCTTGACGACGGCAGCCACAGTTTGAAATGGCAGGGAACAGTTTATTTCATGAGTACTTCTTTTGTCAACCTCCTGCTAGCATCCACGTTCTATCCCAAATAGACACATATAATCTATAATCTAGTCCATTGGGACCACGCGCCAGCTCCGCGGGCCGCAGACCTTTCGCGCTTTTTGCGCACATGTATTATTATTTTTTGTTTTTTAACTTTTGTATAATTTCTTGGGCTCTATTTTATCTTTCCTTGCCATTTTCATTTTCATTTGTCTACATATCCCTTGTCATTTGCTATTTACTTACATCAACATCGACTTAAGTCGAAAATCCCAGAATGATTTAAAATGCGCGTGCATGCAGGTCTCGAAACCACATGCACTGCGACAAGTTTTATCAAATTACTGTCACCATGTCATATTGTTTGGCGCCACATTTCATCAATAGGTTTTTCTTTTCTCTGTGTGTGTGTGTGTGTGTTAATATTTTTTGTGCTATATATTTTCTTTAAATATTTTTGTGTTAATTTTTTTCTGCTCCTCCCTCCTTTTGTTTTGTTCCCCCAAATTGATCTTCGCCTTCCCGTTACGCTCTCGGGCTAGCTCAGTATTTTACCCGACGGATGCTGCTTTTTCACGGGAAGCGCACAGCGGGACGCTGGTTGAGACAGCCTAGTATATTTACAGAAAGGAGGGTGCCAGGATGTCTGGTAGAAAAGCCCGACAGGAGAGCAAAGCGAAGAAATGAGGGAAAATACGCAGATGGCACAGTCGCAGGTTGCCGTTGCGGCGGTTAACAAGTGCGTGTTGCCGTCTCTCGAACGCGTCTCCCGCAGGCGTCTGAGGAACCTGACGCGGACCGCCCGCTCGGACCCGGCGGCGTTCTGCGGGGGTGTGTGCGTGTTTCGAGGGTAGCGGCCTCAGTGTGCGCCCAGAGCCGGGTTTAACGCTTTGCCCATTCTATATCTGTGCTGTTCAAACTCGTTCTTTGCTACTACTTTACCATTTCCATCTCCCCGTTTCTTTTCCTGGTTGTTGTTGTTGGGCCGCGGCCCGTGTGAGAGCTGTCGTGCTGTCTATTATACGGTCCCTTGCCCTCATTCTCAAGTGTGTTTCGAGGGCGGAGATTATACCTCCTCGCTTGTTCTGTGTCCTTATATTGACGAAACCCATCCATTGTAAGCCTGCCCTGACGAAGGGAATACCGTTCCCGAAACAGTTGGCAAAATAAACCTTAAAAGAACCGTCGCATTTGTCGTAATGCTACACACACATACACACACACACACACACACACACACACACACACACACACACACACACACACACACACACACACACACACACACACACACACACACACACACACACACACACACACACACACACTAGGTCATTTGTACGTACTGCATGAACTGGATTAATTCATTATGTAACAAGGGGGTTTATTCGGAGGACCAGGTGCACGTGGTGACTGAGCGCAGCCGTCCAAACACTGCTCCGCTGACTCTGCCTCGACCTCCTCGTCTTCGACTAGTCGCACAGGTCTACTGCGGGTCATCTGCTTCATCACAATCACCCCTCGAGCAAAGAGGGAGCCATCCTGGCGACTTACAGGTGCAGTGAAGAGGAATCTGAACTCGTCTTTTTGCCGCGGGAACTCGATCTACACGTTCCGAGCATTCTTACAAACATCGACTTAGTGCCCTGTGTGGCCGATTTCCCTAATTAAATTGAATTAACGTCCGGCTCCCGCCTTTATTTTTTTATTCTCCCCGTACGGTGGGCGGAGTCGACCAACGCGTGGAGTGCCTTTCAGCCAGCTCCGTGGAGGCTTTGCTTTCGCTTTATTTTGTTTTTTTAGGTTTTCGTGAAGAAATAGTTTCATTCGCAGATAATATAGCCGCAAAATAAGCCAGCAGAAATAAAAATACGCGCGGACTATTTGCTTCTACAGATTACTGCGTATTACTCCGCCGAAGGCAGAGGGCAAGCCGCCACGGGACTGGGTGAAAGGCACTCCACGCGTTGGTCGACTCCGCCCACCGTACGAGGCAGAATTAAAAAAAAAGGCGGGAGCCGGACGTTAACCCGATTTAATTAGGGAAATCGGCCACACAGGGCAATGAATCGAAGTTTCTATGAATACTCGGAACGTGTAGATTGAGTTCCCGCGGCAAAAAGACGAGTTCAGATTCCTCTTCACTGCACCTTAAGGGGCAGACAAGATGGCCGGATCGTAGTACGGCTTCAGTCGCTGCGCGTGAACAGTCTCACGCCCACGGCAGCGAAGGTCGGCAGGAGGTGTGACAGGCTCGACGACATAGTTGACTGAAGATGTCTGTTGAATTACACGGCAAGGGCCTTGGTACTTTGCGAGCAGCTTTTGGGACAGGTGCGGAGCGGCGGGAGGAGCCCACAGCCAAACAAGGTTATGCGTCAGTAAGCCATCTATTTCATTATATGACAGTGAGGTTGCATACCTTGATGCCACGTAGAAACATGGGTTGTGTTTACTAGCTGATAAGTTGGCCACTTTTTCTATAAAATGTACTACTTTCCTTGAATGAAATTTCAGTTGTGAGTCAGCGCTTGTCTTGTGTGTTCTTCTACTTTGTCTGCGTCGTTTGCGCTGTTGGCATTCAATATGTACCACCAACTCGCCCGTTTGGCTATAGTGTCAAACCAGAGAGCCAGGTGGGAAGGTGTTGACCGGCTTGAGGCTTTCGCTGCGAGATTATTGACGGAAGTGGTGTTCCGACGTAAGCGATCGCGCAAGGCGCCTGCAGTCTTCAGCGTGCTTCGCTGATTGCGACACGGTAGTAGATTCGGAGGGATCAGGGCTGTACGGGAGGATAGTGTCAATCGTTGAAGAGGGCTCACGTCCATGGAGAAGAAAGAACGGCAAGAACCCGGTGGTGGTCTGCGTGGTCGTATTGTAGGTGAAGGTAACGAAAGGGACGACGTCGTCCCAATTAGAATGGTCTGAAACAATATCCATTGATATCATGCTTCCAAGCGTGCGGTTGAAGCGTTCAGTGAGACCGTTAGTTTGCGGGTGTTAGGCACTGGTGGTACTTTGTACAGTCCGACATTGTCGTAGGAGCGCTTCGACAACTTCGGGCAAGAAAACTCGGCCCCGGTTGCTCAAAAGCTCGCGGGGCGCGATGTGACGTAAGACCAGGTGACGCAGAATAAAAGTGGCTACATCACCGGCAGTAGCGACTGGCAAAGCTGCTGTTTCCGCATAGCGGGTCAGGTGGTCGACGGCCACAATTTTCCAACGATTGCCGGTGGCGGTATAAGGAAGTGGTCCGTCCAAATCGATGCCCACGCGGTCAAAAGGTCGGCTTGGACATGGTATTGGCTGCAGCGGAGAAGATGAACGGCTGGGAGGAGATTCGCGGCGTTGAAATTTCGAACAGGAGCGGGCGTATTGCTGAACGTAGGAATACATGCCTCGCCAGTAGAAACGGAGGCGAAGTCGTTCGTATGTCTTGAATACACCGGCATGAGCGCAGTGAGGGCTGGAGTGATAGAATGCACAGACTTCAGATCGCAGATGGCGTGGAACCACAAGCAACCACTTTCGCCCGTCGGGGAGGTAGTTGCGACGATATAGCAGTTGATCTCGAACGGCCAAGTGGGGCGCTTGGCGACGGAGAGCGTCCTTCCTCAGGGTATACACACGAATGAACACAATTTCTCATTTTCTAGGCACCGTACGCAAAGGAAGAGGTGAAACCACTCTCTCTCCCGTTAGAGGAAAGGGACCAAAAGTCAGTATAAGACGCCAGTGCTCCAGTCTATTTTGGGTGAAGAGGGTGAGGGTTGCGAAGGCCAGAGAAGGGGCAAAACATTTATACATAAAAATGTAAAAATAAAGGAAGCAAAAGTAACATTGCTCTTGGTATACCACCAAGAGCAGTATACTGGCGCAGCAGGAACCTGAGGGACATTTTAGTTAAGTCCAAAACAACGCCCAACCCCAACCCGAGTCCTGGATGTCAACCGTGCCGTAAGCCACGCTGCAAGGTTTGCAGTCATATGCAGACTGCAACCATCGCTAAAGGCACATTCTCCGATTTCACCTTCAGGATTAGGGAAACCCTAAATTGCGACAGCGCGAACGTAGTATATATGCTACACTGCAGTGTGTGTGGCATGGAATACATCGGTCAAACAGAAACACCGTTCAGGTTGCGTTTTAACAACCAGGAGGCCCGTACTCACGCGCTGCCAAATCTTCCTTTATCCAAGCATCTGTGCCTACCCCAGCATGCATTCGCAAAACATTCACGTCATCCTTCTCCAGTCGGGTTTCCAAAGAAGTCGCCAAAGAGAACAAAGGGAGTCCTATTTCATACACAAATTTCGGACACTAACACATGGAATTAATGAAAACTTGGGCAGTTTCGCCTTCCTCAAAAGCCTAACTAGCTAGAACAATTTGAACGTCTGGAATCCCTCCTCTTTCATGAAGCCTGCACTCTCCGGGGTCCCACGTCCCCATTCTTATTTTTCTTAATTTTTATTTTTTATTTTCTAAACGTATTTACTCTTTAGGTTCCTTCTCACCCGTTCTTTCGGCCCCTTCTTTTGAAGAACCAGTCTGTACGCGAATGCCTTCGCGACGAAAAGCACGAAGGGAATGGCCTACTGTGGGACGGACGCCGCGGCACTCGGCTACGGGATCGGGTTCCCGCACGGCGTCTGGCCGCGCTTCCGCCGTGCCGATCACTGGCTTTTCTTAAAGAGCTCTAAATGTTGTGGCTGACTCGTAACTCACGTTACAACGATCTTAAACTCCTGGACCGCTGGGGAGCGGTCCGCTCTGTGATGTAGTGTACATATGCATGCTTGCGCTTGTTTCTTTCTTTTTTCTTTTTGTGTTTCGTTTCTCTGTTTTCTTTGTGGTTTTGCTTTGTACTTTCCTTGTTAGAATATTGTTTTTATTCTCTCTCCTGGGTTCACCACCCACACCGAGGGAGCTTCTCTCGAAACATTCTTGCTGGCGCCTTCTGAGAAGCAACTAGTTCCCTCCCTATCTATTTCTATAGCTTTGTTACCCAAACCTCTGCCGTTGTCTTCCTATCTTTATTTTTATTTTTCAATGTTACTTTTGCTTCCTTTATGTTTATATTTTTATGTATAAAATTTTTGCCCCTTCCCTGGCCTTCGCAACCGTCCCCCTCTTCCCCCTAAATGGACTGGAGCACTGGCGTCTTATACTGACTTTGGGTCCCTTTCCTCTAACGGGAGAGAGTGATTTCACCTCTCCCTTTGCGTGCGGTGCCTAGAAAATGAGAAATTGTGTTCATTCGTGTGTATACCCTGAGGAAGGGAGGAAGGACGGTCCTCCGTTCGAAACTGTTTGTATTAAATGAAGATAATCGCAAAGTTGTGACAGACAAGGGAGAGGGAATGAGGGGCTCGTTATGCATATGAAAGAAGCCAACAGCCGCAGAAACCAAGAAACACAGGAGATTTTTTATTTATTGATCTTGTGTTGTTGATCAATGCAGAATATTACTAATTATGTTATCGCTTAAAGAAAATTGATTAGAAAGCAGGAAAAAAAAAACAACCACAGGCCGCCGGCGGGAGCCGAACCCAAGACCTCAGAATTACGCATCCGGTGGTCTACCAATTGAGCTACGGCGACGGCTGTCAGATCTGCTTTCGGGGATATTTATGTTTAGGTCGTGGGTTCGGCTCCCACCGGCGGCATGTGGTTGTTTTTTCTTCTCCTTTGTAATCAATTATCTTTAAGCGAGAAGACATTTATTAATATTCTCCATTCAGTAACAGCACAAGATAAATAAATAAAAAATCCCCTGTGTTTCTTGGTTTGTGCGGCTGTTGGCTTCTTTCATATATATACGGCCCCGCCGCGGTGGCTCAGTGGTTACGGCGCTCGGCTGCTGACCCCAAAGACGCGGGTTCGATCCCGGCCGCGGCGGCTAAATTTCGATGAAGGCGAAATTCTAGAGGTCCGTGTGCTGTGCGATGTCAGTGCACGTTAAAGAACCCCAGATGGTCGAAATTTCCGGAGCCCTTCACTACGGCGTCCCTCATAGCCTCAGTTGCTTTGGGACGTTAAACCGCAATAAACCAAACCATATATATACGAGGTCTGTTAGAAAAGTATCCAACCTTTAGGTGAAGAGAAAAGACTGGCATAACTGGAGCATTGGAAACCTAATCACCTTCAAAGTAGTCTACTTGGGACTCCACTCACATCTCCCAGCGGTGCTACCATTGCTGGAAGAATTCGGAAAATGCCTCTTTCAGAATGGAGTTTAGCTCAGCTGTCATAGCCATGACGTCTTCTCTTGTCTGTAATCGCGCTCTTTTCAAAGGCCTCTTGATTTTGGGAAACAGCCACAAGTTGGAGGGTCCATATCAGGAGGGTAAGGAGTCTGTTGAACTACAGGAGTCTGGTTTTTCGCCAAAAAAGTGTGAAGTGCTAGGAATGTGCAGGAGCATTGTCGTAATGGATGCGCCAATTTCCTGTTGACCTTAACTCCGGTCTCTTGCGCAGCACAGCACCACGTACGTGACGGGGGACATCCTTGTAGTACCCTTTGGTCATTGTTTGACCTTGTGGGGTGCGTACTAGTGGTGTGCCACGCAGAGGGAGTCGAAGAAAGCAGTCAGCATCACTTCGAGATTGCTGCGCACTTGGCGGGCCTTCTTTGGTCTTGGTGACGTGGAATGCTTCCACTCTGACGATTGGGATTTGGTTTCCGGGTCGTACCTGTACACCCAAGACTTGTGACCAGTGATTATGGTGTTGATGAAGGCGGGGTCACTTTTTGTGGAATCCAGCATGTCCTTTAAGACTTCAACATGAAGCTGCTTTTGCTCCACCATGAGCAGCTTCGACACGAATTTCGCTGCAACTCTCTTCATGGCCAAATCATCGGTAACAATGGAATGTGCAGAAAAATTGCTGATGCCCACCTCTTCCGAAATTTCTCCGACAGTCACACGACGGTCCCGCATGAGCACAGCGTTCACTTCGGCAATGAGCTTGTCATTTCGGCATGTTGATGGCCGACCGGAGCGTGACTCTCTCTCAACCGATGTGCGGGCGTCTTTAAACCAATTGTACCACTGCTCAATCTGTGTGCTGCTCATAGCATCGTCACCGAAATCCGTCTGATTATTCTGAATGGTTTCTACTTGGCTGTCGCCCAGTTTCTGGCAAAATTTGATGCAGTAGCGCTGCACCTGTCGCTACGCCATTTTCCTTGCAATAAAAAAACCGACGAGAGCATTGTGCAATGCCTCACTCAAACGCTCTGTCCCAGCGACTGACGCTATCGACAAGCGGGAAAAAATTCGTACATGCGCATGAAGGTTCAAGGTCGGCTGATGCCAGCGCGCTTGTTTCATATCCATCAGGTGTCAAAAAAAAATAAAGTTAGATACTTTTTTAACAGACCTGGTATATATATATACCGGCGATGACGCCGGCTGTAACGTACCCCAAGCTCCCCCCCCTGGTGCACTGCAGCGCTGGCGCGGACCGAGACCGCAACTGCTGGTACGAAATGGTTTGTAATTAGTTATTGATGCTGCGGGCTGGTGTTCTGAGCTCATCTGCATGATTATTAGGCCCGTATGCCTCCTTTGAGGCAAAAAAAAAACAGCCACCCGAAACATTGTGCCACTTTCCATTTAAGTACCGGCAGTTCCTCTTACATATGAGAAATTTTTATGAATAACGAAATACGGAAGTAAGCGCGCACCCATGTTCAGATAGAGCCACGGGACAAAACCCAACATTGGAAAATTAAAACGGCACCGTGAAAAACATAGATACTCATCAGCATATAAGCTGAAGGAAACCTCAGTTCTAAGCAACGCAAACAGGGCCGGCAGAACTGCGACACAGGAACCGACAAAAATGAAAATTCCAGCGCTATGACTCTACGGGAGTGCCCAAATATCGGTAGAAATCATAAAGGTTTAAGGGCTCTACCGCCCTTTTTTAGAATTTCAACTGCACGCGCTCTTTTCCAGTCACATAAGTGCGTGCGCAGGCAGTGCAACTGCGTATGACCGAACTCTTGCTCGTGGCGATCGCTGCGGTGAATGCTTGATAGAGGCAGCAAAGCGGCGCGCTGGGAGCATTGCTAGGGCGTACACGGCCGGCGGGGTGGCACTGTACCCGGATGAAGAGCGCGGATGGAAGTGGCATCTGCAAGGATGGAATAGCTGTTTCGCGTGAGTGGCTGCTACACAAGAAGCCAGGTTTTATGTCGCGTTTAAGCCCTCATCGCTGTCGCTTGGTGTTATCCGCGTCTCATCGTACTTTGTTATGTTCTTTTTAACTGCCCTTTTGACTGTATTTTTGCTCTGCCACGCTCAGGTGTAGCGCTTGTTTTCTCGTAGCCTTAGCCTTGCGCCGTCCTTAGGTAGCGCATGCTTGGCTTCGTTGCTCTATTATGTGCCCCTTGTGAAGCGCTTTTTTGGTCCGGAATAAACCGGACTTTTTGGGCTGACCGGGGGGGGGGGTGTTACTCGTGTGGCGAGACCACGGCTCGGGGACCCTGTTCCCTGGAAGGCGAGGCCCTTAAACTAAACCCCACAGCTCATCCCAAATACTCGTAAGACAAAAAAAGCTAATGGTGGCAGATGGTGACTGAGGGATAAAGAAATTTTGCGGGCCTATGTGGCTGCAGCTGGGGCTGTACAGGCCTAAGTAAACATAACTGGGAGCCGCCTTTGCATCGTTGTGAACATGCCCTAACTGGTGATTAAAATAATGGCTACTTCATGCTTAGAACTAGGCGATTAATGAACATGTCTACCGAGGCAAAACAAGCTTGGCGGGAGGGGCGCTTACCGGAGCACAGAGAATGAATCCTCTGATAACCGTCTAAGGATTATGAACAGCAATCGGAGCCCCGCCGCGGTGGCTCAAAGTTACGGCGCTCGGCTGCTGACCTGAAAGACGCGGGTTCGATCCCAGCCGCGGCGACTGAAGTTCGACGGAAGCGAAATTCTAGAGGCCCGTGTGGGGTGCGTTGTAAGTGCACGTTAAAGAACCCCAGGTGCTCGAAATTTCCGGCTCCCTTCACTGCGGCGTCCCTCATAGCCTGAGTCGCTTTGGGACGTTAAACTCCAATAAGCCAAACCGAACAGCAATCAGAGAGAACCGCCCCCTTTAAGAAAACAGTATTCCAAAATGCTATGAATCGGTATAGCGTACTTTAAACCCACCATGAATATTTCATGGGATGCATAATCGTCTTCGCACAGTTCTTGTAAAGGTAAAAATGAATAAATACTGAACATAATATTCTAAAACAGCACAAATCATGAATCCTTGTGGTTTTCGGGAATTGGTGGGACAACGACAAAATGTGGCAGATGGAAGAAAATGCGAGCCCCAAAAGAACAGTGGCGCGTGAGGTGAATCTCGTGGCTACACACCGGTAAAGAAAGAAGAAGCTTCTGTCGGTCGCTGCCTGTGGTTGTGCAACTGGCGCCTAACACATCTGGTACGCCAAGTTTCTTCCACTTGGATCCCCTGCTCCCTTCCACCGGCACACGAGACAGCTCCATATAACAGCTGATCGCTGCAGCACCGCGAGGGGACCCGACAAGAATTTCACGGTGAGCACCACAGACGTCCCGCAATCTGGGAGACGGCCGCGATGTTGGAGAGTGCATCCTCTGTCGTTCCGCTGCTTGGAGAAGAGAATGGCCAGCGTGGTTCACCTCAGGTTGAACGCTTGCACATGGCCGCTACCCTCGCGCTGGGTGCCTCAGCCGTGCTGATAATGGTGGCCTTCACCGCTGGATTCCCGCTCGTGATGGCACCCCGGCTGGAAGAGCGCCGGGAAGCACGCAGCAATCTTCAGCATCCCGCTGTTACCAGTTCTAGCGTCACCAGCGAAAACGCAATCGTTCACGCCACTCTCGGATCCATCGGACACTGGAACAACTCGCGACGGTCCCGGACGCAGCAGTTGAACGTTGGCGAGAAGGCCCCCAACAGCTCCGCCTTGCGTTGACCTAGTGGTGACTGCGCGACGAACTACGGGAGAAGTGGACGCTAGCTGCAGAGGATAGATTGGATGCAAAATATAGGAACCTGAATTCTATTCGGGTTCCTATTTTATCATTATTCCTTTCCGTGTGCTCTGCTTTTACGCTGCAATGTACTCGTACATAAGGATGAGTGGTTCATTGTGCAGTCCTTTTGTTGAGATAATTGCACAGTTCGAGGCGAGCGCACTGTGCCTGTTTATGGCAAAAACAATGCACCACCTCGGCATAATCACGCCAGGTAGATTGTAAACAGCGAATGCAATTCTAGAGATCAGATGTTAAGCACGCTGAGAAACTTGCGAGCGCTTTAACGGCAAATTTGGAGTTTTATGCGAATACATATGATATTTCTGGGTATCGAGGTATCACAAGCAACCACACAAGAATTGAAACGGGCATGGAGCAGCTGACACCTCTTTAACGTGTATACGCTAGTGAAGTTGCATCCAAATCTTGTCTTTTACATCAAATATCAATTTCGAGTTTATGGTGCTACACCTAGAGAGCAAATGTGGCGTCGGTTTTGAGTTGCTGCTTTCTGTTTATTCGGGGCACCAACCGCCGGTCAGTAGCGTCTCTTCCTGCAATACCGCTGCAATACCACCTGCGTCGTTCTGGACTGCGCACTGCGGGGATTTTGTATCGCTCAGTACTATATTGCTCAGCATTGATCTACTACCCGCTCCCCCTTTTATGCGAGTAATGTTGCCTACTGCCTGTCCGCTTCAGTAGCCACTGAAAGCTAGTTGAACATTGGCCACGAAGACTTTTGAAGCCGTGGCTTCAAGAGAATTAGAGGCCACCTGTGCATGCGAAGGTCACTGCAGTAGCCGTCGCGAACGACAGCACCGGTCCTTTAGCGACGTGAGGCGCTAACCTGTCTCACAATAATTCCCTTCCGGCTGGCCGTTCCGTGAAGAATTCTGAGCCGTGAGGGACTAAAAGTCGTATGCCGTTCGTGCACGACCGAAAGAGGGTGGCAGGGTGTGGCTGATGTTTTGTTCGTTCTGGGTTCAAGTGATACGCCATGCATTTAGCTCTGCTAATGTACCACGGTCTCGTCGAAATTTTTCTCCGCTGTTATTATTGCGCTGTTTATTAAATGCCATCAACTAGCCCAGATGGCGCTCGCGTTCACGCACCAAGCTCATTTATCATAGCCACCGCCATATTTCGAGGAGGAACAACATACGCAGGTCCACGAAGAGGACACTTGTAGGTTTCTCCTGTGATTTGTCAAGTTCGCCGCCTTAAAAAAGACATCGAGGCACGAAAGAAAGACTGAATTTAGACACTACTAGATGAAATCATCTAGGGACGGGACGCCTGCAAAACAATTGAAAGTGAGATGTAAATCCGTGGGGATACTGCATGCCTTGTTTTCGGGCGAGGGGGAGGCGCCTGTCTTTGGTTATCGGTACTGCACAGCTTCCTCTCGAAAGAGTTCGTTTTCGTTGACAGAGAATGATGTGTGTAACCAGTGGCCTTCTACGTGCGCCGAAGGTCATTAAGCACAGCTGCAACAGAGATTTATTCTTGTAAGCCACAAAGCCAATACGAAAGAAGCCAACAGCCACAGAAACCAAGGGGCAAAGAGGATTTTTTTAGAGCGCAGCTCTTTGGCGTCCGTTCCTGGGTTTCGCGTCGTCGTCGGCCTCGTAACCAGCTCCGCCCCCAATGTCACGCTTTTCAATTGGTCGAAATGCTCGTGACGTCACAGTGCGCGAATTTCAAATGGGGCCAATTGTACTTTGGCTAGTAACCATGCAACCAATCAAAGGGATCGTATAGTGATGCTGCAACTAAGTTGGACTGAGTTTAGATAATTGCTTAATTAATCAATTAGCCTAATTAATATAGAGGAGAATGAAGAGGTCAGAAGAAACGAAAAGAAGGACGCGCGCCGCAGCGACAACAGCGTCCGCGGAAGGAGACGCTGCTGAAAAAAAACAGATAAGTACGAAGCCGCGTTCCCTCCACCACCACGCACTTCCCCACTCAGTAAGACGTTGCTCGTTTCATATACGTTGTGTCGAACATCCTAGACAGTTCCAACAATTGACAGGTTAATGACAGAACACGATGGATAGAAATACAATAATATAAATATGAAATAGCCTAATTAACCTTTCTAGTTAGACCGCATAAATCAATAAAACCGAGAACGAAATTGGTCGAGTTGGGGAATCGAACCAGGGTCTCCGGAGTGCGATACGAGCACGCTAGCCACTCCGTAATGCCAGCTGAATGGTTTGGAATGAACAAAGGCGCGTCTAGCTAATACGGCGTCTTCGTTCACTCCCATCTTCCCCTTTCCCTTACGGCGAGGTGCAGGTGTCCACCCAGATATGCGAGAGAGATACATTTCCTTTCCTCAAAAAATAAATTTACCGTCCAGCAAGGCGTACAGCCGAATTGGCGATGACGTTCTGTGGACTCCCTGGCAGCGTTGCAAGACGCTGTCGCGTTCCACTCTTACAGGCGAAGCTTAACATGTTAACCACACATCAGTAACACACGCAGACAGCCAATGGACGCGTCATTCGCTGGCAGCACTTGATTCATCATTCACAACCACATTCTTAACGTACGCTCCCTTGCCGCACATGCCAAGGACGTACACCACGATCACATTCTGCGCCATTCCTCTGTACTTTGCTTTGCTGAAACCTGGATGGATCCCGAAGAGCCTCTCGAAATCTTAGATTTCCTATACTGCTGTGGTGCTCGCAGAGACCACAACAGAGCGGCAGAAGTCGCTATCTACTTGCGCACAGGTCTCTCTGCAATACCAGTCGAAATGTTTGGCACGTCACATGAAGTTGGCGAACTGTGCGCTGCAAAGTTGCCCAACGGCTTGCTGGTAGTAGCTGCCTACTTCATCCCTACCGCACTCACGAAAGACGTCGTGCACTTCCTGCAACTCGCATTAACCGTCCATCGATCCACACCGATGTTAGTAGTGGGGGACTTTAATGTTGACATAAAGACAAACAGCAATTTCCTAACACTTATGCGGGAAAACATCCCGTTCCTCTCGCTCGTAACGCGTACCACGGCTGTGACAACCTCGCGAGGCACTTGTATAGATCTCGTCTTTGAGAATCAAGCATTGGTGTACCAAGTCGAACATATATCAGTCTATTTCTCCGACCACAAAGCTTCCTTCATGACTGTCAAGAACTGTTAGTGGAGTCTTTGTTAAAGGAATACGTGTGAAAAATAAAAAAAAATTCTGTGATAGCGCATACATGTGTTGCTCGATTTCTTTGCCTTAATCTATCGAAAAGGTGAAACAGCTTATTTGCTGCGCTCAAATTTCGCATTAGGAAGTAACGTAATCGTCGGTAATTTTTTAATTAATTTATTTATTTTGTGGTGTTGACCAATTTAGAATATCACTGAATATGTTATCGCTTAAAGCTAATTGATTAGAAAAGCAGAAGAAAAAAATTACCGACGATTACGTTACTTCCTAATGCGAAATTTGAGCGCAGCAAATAAGCTGTTTCACCTTTTCGATAGATTGAGGCAAAGAAATCGAGCAACACATGTATGCGCTATCACAGAATTTTTTTTTTTATTTTTCACACGTATTCCTTTAACAAAGACTCCACTAACAGTTCTTGACAGTCATGAAGGAAGCTTTGTGGTCGGAGAAATAGACTGATATATGTTCGACTTGGTACACCAATGCTTGATTCTCAAAGACGAGATCTATACAAGTGCCTCGCGAGGTTGTCACAGCCGTGGGACGCGTTACGAGCGAGAGGAACGGGATGTTCTCCCGCATAAGTGTTAGGAAATTGCTGTTTGTCTTTATGTCAACATTAAAGTCCCCCACTACTAACATCGGTGTGGATCGATGGACGGTTAATGCGAGTTGCAGGAAGTGCACGACGTCTTTCGTGAGTGCGGTAGGGGCGAAGTAGGCAGCTACTACCAGCAAGCCGTTGGGTAACTTTGCGGCGCACAGTTCGCCAACTTCATGTGACGTGCCAAACATTTCGAGTGGTATTGCAGAGAGACCTGTGCGCAAGTAGATAGCGACTCCCGCCGCTCTGTTGTGGTCTCTGCGAGCACCACAGAAGTATAGGAAATCTATGATTTCGAGAGGCTCTTTGGGATCCATCCAGGTTTCAGCAAAGCAAAGTACAGAGGAATGGCGCAGAATGTGATCGTGGTGTACGTCCTTGGCATGTGCGGCAAGGGAGCGTACGTTAAGAATGTGGTTGTTAATGATGAATCAAGTGCTGCCAGCGAATGACGCGTCCATTGGCTGTCTGCGTGTGTTACTGATGTGTGGTTAACATGTTAAGCTTCGCCTGTAAGAGTGGAACGCGACAGCGTCTTGCAACGCTGCCAGGGAGTCCACAGAACGCCATCGCCAATTCGGCTGTACGCCTTGCTGGACGGTAAATTTATTTTTTGAGGAAAGGAAATGTATCTCTCTCGCATATCTGGGTGGACACCTGCACCTCGCCGTAAGAGAAAGGGGGAAGATGGGAGTGAACGAAGACGCCGTATTAGCTAGACGCGCCTTTGTTCATTCCAAACCATTCAGCTGGCATTACGGAGTGGCTAGCGTGCTCGTATCGCACTCCGGAGACCCTGGTTCGATTCCCCAACTCGACCAATTTCGTTCTCGGTTTTATTGATTTATGCGGTCTAACTAGAAAGGTTAATTAGGCTATTTCATATTTATATTCTTGTATTTATATCCATCGTGTTCTGTCATTAACCTGCCAATTGTTGGAACTGTCTAGGATGTTCGACACAACGTATATGAAACGAGCAACGTCTTACTGAGTGGAGGGTAGAGTATCTGTTCTCGCTTCGGCGAGCGCGGCTTCGTTGCTGCGACGCGCGTCTTTTCTTTCCTTTTCTCTTTCCTCTGATCTTTTAACTCTCCTCTATCTGCACGTGGCAGTAGCAGGCCCGTGCAATTTCCTCTTCATCCTTCTCTTAGTCACAACAACAACAACTTACTGAGTGGGGAAGTGCGTGGTGGTGGAGGGAACGCGGCTTCGTACTTATGTTTTTTTTTCAGCAGCGTCTCCTTCCGCGGACGCTGTTGTCGCTGCGGCGCGCGTCTTTCTTTTCTTTTCTTCTGACCTCTTCATTCTCCTCTATATTAATTAGGCTAATTGATTAATTAAGCAATTAACTAAACTCAGTCGAACTTAGTTGCAGCATCACTATACGATCCCTTTGATTGGTTGCATGGTTACTAGCCAAAGTACAATTGGCCCCATTTGAAATTCGCGCACTGTGACGTCACGAGCATTTCGACCAATTGAAAAGCGTAACATTGGGGGCGGAGCTGGTTACGAGGCCGACGCCGACGCCGACGACGACGCGAAACCCAGGAACGGACGCCAAAGAGCTGCGCTCTAAAACAACCACATGCCGCCGGTGGGATCCGAACCCACGACCTCCGAATTACGCGTCCGGTGCTCTACCTCTGAGCTACGGCGACGGCTGTCAAATCTTCTGCCTTCGGGGGTATTTATGTTTACAAGTAACCTAACCTTGAGAGTGTTCATCAGCGCCACCCACGTTCATAAGCGGCGGACGTAGAACGTCCTGAGTTACCGCAGGTGTGACGTAGAACGTCATCGAACGGAGAGGGTGGAAGCTGCGTGAGAACCCTCTTATGCTTCCTATGGCGTCAATGCTGCCAGAACCGAGGCCCTCGCTAAGCAATTAAGCAAACAACATGTAAATTCCGAGCATGAAAACATGGTATTTCCTTGATTTACAGGCAGTTGCTTCAGACGTCCTAAATGTACATAGCGGAGGCTTGGAACTGGGCACTTTAAATATACACCGAGAAAACCAGGTGCTCTGTTTTCCCATCCTGGCTGTCTTGTTGTGCTTTGTATATTTTTCTAAGATTTATGTGCAAAATAGTGCATTTTCTAAGAATTTTTTCAAAATCACCAAAGCTAGCGCTGATGCTGGCTGCTTTTCTTTGAAAATCCTTAAACTGGCATCATATATGGTTTCCAGCAACGTCCTGTAGAAGAATGCGCTTACCAAAGACCACACAGAAAACTTGGGCAACGCAAAGGCGGCGCTATATGCGTTGCTCGTAACATTTACAACACATCTTTGGCTCCCCGTTATGGTATATTTAACGGCGGTTCCCCAATAACGAATTTGCAATGAGACTACAATAGCTGTGAACTTACTGCGTCACCGAACTGTTGTTTGATGCTGCTTTAAGGCTGTGGTTTGATGAAATGATGTTAATCCGCTAATCATAAGCGCCAGAGGTTCTGTGGTCGCACTAAAACTAAAGCATGTTTGTGCTGAATACTAGTAATGAGATGCATAATTCACTAGGCTCTGTTATGACCCGCAATTTCAACATTTTCTTAGGGATAATATTAGCGAATTTATTCTGCTTGGCCGCATTCGATGCTACGCACGGAAGAGAGATAGGCACCGCACCCATTAGTTTGTTATTTGTGATTGGTTGGTTGGTTGGTTGGTTTATGGGGTTTAACGTCCCAAAGCGACTAAGGCTATGAGAAACGCCGTAGTGGAGGGCTCCGGAAATTTCGACCACCAGGGGTTCTTTAACGTGCACTGACATCGCACAGTACACGGGCCTCGAATTTCTCCTGATTGCTCCAGCCACAGAAACGAGCTTTGAACAAGTTAAAGCGCCTGTTTTCAAATCAGTGGGAGATAAGGACATTAGGTCTTAATTTCTAGATTAGTGGGTGTTGTTTTGCATTCCTTCGTTTAATTGTTTATTTATTTGTACCCTCACGGCCTACAGGAAGCGTTATCGAGGGCAAGGGCTTTAGTACATGAAAAAAAAAAACGTGATTGAGGGGGAGAACACCGGGTCTGGGCGGAGGGATAGGATGAAAGAAGCAAGGATAGCGGCGTTCTTTCGCCTTGCTTTGCCTTTCGCAGTTGCTCTGCATCAGCCCTTATTTTCTCTTTTTCCCCCGATTTCTATGTTTTCTTCCCCGCCCCCATTGTTTCGCTCCACCATACTGCTTAGTTCCTTCATCCGAGTTTTTCTGTTCAACGCACATGGTTGTCACACGGTTATGACGAGGAACGTTCGCTACCGGCATGTGCTTTTTATATGAAAGCACAAGGATGTCGTCAGCTGGTTTGGCGCCGTCCGAAAGTAAACCTGGGTCGATGCCAAGTGTCATGTCGCATGAGTTCACATGCCCAGTGTGAGTGCGGTGGTTTGTATCACTAATCATGACACGTCACGCATTGTTATGACAAGCGTGTAATGACATTTGACGATATACAGCATACGACGCGACGAACACGTAGCAACGAATCACGCCTCAACGAGTTCCATGGGCAATATCGCCAACCAGGATAGCCTTAGATAGGCGTCCGCTAAATTTTTTAGTTTTCCTGATTCTTGGTTCAAGCCAGAGATGTGAATGAGATGACATTCTTCATTATGATGCAATATTTTAAGGCGGAAGCCTTTAATGCCTCATACTGCCGTGACCAAGACGTGTTAGCAAATATGTCCGCGTATAAGATTGGTCGAAATGGTCGTGACGTCACTGCGCGCGAATTTCAAACGGGGCCAATTGTACTTTGGCTAGAACCCATGCGACCAATTAAATGCATGGTATAGTGATGCTGCAAGTAAGTTGGACTGAGTTTAGTAATTACTTGATTAACCAATTAGCCGAATTAACCTTTCTAGTAGGACCAGATAAATAAATAAAACCGAGTAGGAGATTGGTTGAGTTGTGGAATGGAACCAGGGTCTCCGGAGTGCGAAACGAGCATGCTAACCACTCCGCCATGCCAGCTCGATGGTTTGGAATGAACAAAGGCGCGTCTAGTGAATACGGTATCTTCGTTCACCCCCATCTTCCTCCCTTCCCTTACGGCGAGCTTCAGGTGTGCACCGAGATATGGGAGACAGATACATTTCCTTTCCTCAAAAACCAATTTACCGTCGAGCAAGGCGTAGAGCTGAACGGGCGATGGCGTTCTGTGGACTCCCTGACAGCGTTCCAAGACGCTGTTGCGTTCCATTCAGAGCCCAGCCTTAACATTTAACCACACACCAGTGACACAAGCAGCAACACTGCGCTGAAGGCTTTCGCCTTACTGCACTTTAGGTCAACAAAGTGTCCCCTGAATTTTTGTAGTTACACTGTGGTACATTTTGTTTTATTATGAATGAATGAAATAATTAGTTTATTTGCCATCAAGCCGGAGGGGGCTCAAATAAATATTGGAATCCTTCTACTTGATGGCGTTCGAACCCTTTTAGTACAGTAGCAGACCGTGAGCAATTACAATAAACAGTACATGAATTAAGAACACACCGATTATGCAGTATTTATATACATGTAACTATCGCAGTACAAAAAAGTCTTTAAATACCTTGCTACTCACATTTACGAGGGAAGTATTAAAATGTTTGCGATGATGAAGTAAAGTCGGAACGCGGTGGTGAAGCCTTTGTTGACCGTATGAAGACCGAGAAGACGGTACCTTCGAAATTTTAGGCGAACGCGTAGGGTAATTATATGTCAACAAACAGTATACACTATACTGATGGGCGACTTCAATGCGAAGGCATGCAAGGAGTAGGCCGAAGACCAGGTGGTAGGCGACTATGGCAATGGCTCTGGAATAAATAGCAAGGGAAGTTATTATTAGAGTTCGCAGAGGGAAATAATTTACGGATCATGAATACCTTCTTCCGCAAACGAGCCAACAGGAAGTGGACGTGGAAGAGGCCCAATTGTGAGTCAAAAAACGAAAAAGACTTGATACTATGCGCTCACCCTGGCATTGTGCATGAGGTGAGGTCTTCGAAAAGGTGCCTTGTAGCGACCCCAGAGTGGTAAGGTCTCGAATTAGCCTACACCTGAAGAGGGAACGGAAGAAATTATTGAAGCGGACGCTAATTAGCGAGGTAACGGTGCAGGGAAAGTTGTGGAATTCATGATATCGCTGCACAACAGGTATTCGGCTTTCACTGAGGAAGACGTTCCTCGTATTCAAACAACGAACGTGAATCTCACCGCTATCACTGTGCAGTAGAAGTAGCCGGCGGGATGAATCGACAGGGTACCGGCAAGCTATCTCAGGAGGTGGAAGATCTGCTTAAACGCCAAAGCATGAAAGCGTCTAACACTACACACAGAATAGAAAGGCAGAGCTGTCAAAGCTAATAAACAAGTCCAAGGTCGCCGACATGAGGAAGTTTCTGATGGAGAAATTCGAGCATGCTCTGAAGAACATAGGTAGCCTGAACGCAGTGAAGAGGAATTAAGTAAAAACTAGATGTATGCGTTAAGAGACAAAGAAGGCAATGCAAATAACATTATGGATAAGATAATTAATTTAGTCGAAGAGTCCTACACAAATTTACACAGTAGACAACGTATTCAGAGCATGTTTTGGAGGAGGAAGTAGTGCATAGCAATGGGACACCCCACCAGTAGTGAAAGAAGAATTAAAGAAAGCCTTAGGATCAATGTAAAGAACAAAAGCAGCTGGTAAGGATCAGGTAGCAGCAGATCTGTTGAAGGGCGGAGGCGAGAATGAGCTTGAAAAACTAGCTACCGTGTATACGCGTTCCCTTATCACCTTGAAAATACCAGAAGCTTGGAAAAGCTCTAATATTACCTTACGTTAAAAGAAAGGGGACGTCAAGAACTTGAACAATTACAGACCGGGCAGCTTGCTGTCCATTTTATACAAGGTATTTGCTAAGGTAATTGCTAATAGAGTAAGGACAACCTTACACATGAATCTACCAAATGATCAGGCAGGCTTTTTTAAAGTAAACTCGACAATACGCCATTTTTACGCCATCAATCACGTGATAGATAAAAGCGGGGAATATAAGCAACCCCTATATATAGCGTTTAGTGATTGTGAGAAAGCATTTCACTCGGTGGAAACCCCAACAGTCATGCAGGCATCTCGAAATCAGGGTGTAGAAGAGTCCTATCTGGAAATACTGTAAGATATCTTAGCGACTGCACAGCTACGATAGTCCTCCACGAAGTCAGCAAAAAAATTCTAATAAGGAAGGGTGTCAGACAGGGAGACACTATCGCGCCAATGCTATTCAATGCTTTTACAGGAGGTATTCCGAGGCTTGGATTGGGAACAGTGGGGGATAAGAGTTAATGGGGAATGCCTAAGTAATCTACGATTCGCTAATGACATTGCCTTGCTTAGTCAGTGAGGAGATGAACTGCAAAGCATGATCAATGGGTTAGACAAGCGTAGCAAAACGGTGGGTCTAAAAATTAACAAGCAGAAACCAATGTTCAACAGTCTCGCAAATGACCAGCAGTTTACAATTGGCAGTGAAGTGCTGGGTTTGGTAAAGGGAGAAGTCTACTTAAGGCAGGTAGCGACCACTGGTCCAAGTCATGAGAGGGAAATAACTAGAAGAATAAGAATGGGCGTTTAGCGCATATGGCACGTTATCTCATATCATGAACGGCAGTTTACAATTATTACTAAAGACAAAAGTATAAAACAGCTGTATGTTACCAGTACTCACCTCTATGGTAGAAATATGGAAGCTAACGTAAAGAGTACAGGTTAAGTTAAGGAACGCAGTGAGGTACGGACAGAAAATTCATAGAGGCAACGTTAAGAGGCCGAAAGCGGACAGAGTGATTGAGGGAACAATCGCGGGTTCATGACAACGTTGCTGAAATCAGTTGGCAGAAATGGGCTTCGGCAGGGCATGTAATGCGAAGACAAGATAACCACTGTTCCTTAAGGACAATGGAGTGGACTCTAAGAAACGGCAAGCGTAGCAAGTAGCAGCAGAAAGTTAGGTGGGCAGATGAGCTTAAGAAGTTTGCGGGGATACGGTGGCTTCAGCTGGCAAAGGACAAGGTTAATTGGAGAGACGTGGGACAGACCTTTTCCCTGCAGTGGGAGTAGTCAGGCTGATGCTGTTGTTGATGAGGTGGGAGTAAATGAGGAAAGAGCTGTGCGTTTTATGTGTCATAGTTCTGACTGCGACTTTTCGCACTCTTGGGCACTTCCCTCCTTGAACTTATTCCGTGCCCTTTTAACGTCGGCGCGTTGAATCATAAACATCCTAAAACCCCACGAAATCCTTGGGTATCGAACTCGGTCTTACTTTGCATTAAAAAGAAATACAATATGTATAGAAAACAAAAAAACAACCCTTTAATGCATCATTAAGACGCCGGTATTCAGAGTACTCAAGAATTTTAAACAATGTGCTCTTTGCTGCAAAAAAAGCCTACTTCAGTGATCAGGTCCGTTTTAATGGAAATGATTCAAAGAAAAACTGGAGTATCGTGAACAAATACCTTGGCAGAGAAAGAAAGCAACAATTGCCTGATAAAGTAGCATATAATGGCACAACACATACGTCACCAGAGGATATCTGTGCAGCTTTTAGCGATTACTTTTCGTCAATAGAAAATATAAATCCAACCGAACCCTGTGCCACATGCCTCGTCCGACCAACTGGCTCATTTTATCTTTTTCCTACAGATGGTGATGAGGTAAAGTCAGCAATAACCGGCATGCGTAATGCTTCTTGTGGCATTGATAACATTTCAGCCCAAAGTGCTAAACTGGTGATAGAAATAATATCTCCAGTGCTAGCCCATATTGTCAATTTAATTTTCTCGATAGGCGTTTTTCCGGCAAAAATGAAAGTAGCAAAAGTTCTTCCATTATACAAGTCAAAAGAAAAAGATAACATCCAGAATTACAGGCCGATATCAATATTACCGTTTTTCAGCAAGGTCGCTGAAAAACTGTTAGCAGCAAGAATTAACAGCTACCTAGAAAAACACAGTATTCTGTCACCCTACCAATTTGGGTTCAGAAAAGGATATTCCACAACTACTGCCGTTTCGACCTTTGTTGACATAGTTAGGAAGTTTATTGATTCGGGTTCCCTAGCAGCAGGCATATTTATCGACTTCGCCAAAGCCTTTGATTCTCTAAACCACAGCATTCTTAAAGAAAAGTTAATTGGTTACGGCGTCAACGGCACACCCCTAACACTCATTGAAAGTTACCTAAAGGACCGCCATCAAGTTGTTTTCTTCGGAAATTCACAGTCGACTGCAAAGGTGATTAATATTGGGGTTCCCCAAGGCTCCGTGTTGGGACCTTTGTTTTTTTTGCTTTATATCAATGACTTGCCTTCCTAATTAACTTATGCCCAAACTGTATTATATGCCGATGATACGACTCTAGTATTATCAGATCGCGATGAAAGTGCCCTGATTAGAAAAGTAAATAAAGAATTACAAAATGTACATAAATGGTGCATGGCGAATGCAGTCAACCTTAATCCTAATAAAACCGTTTTTATCCTTTTTCACTCTGGCAGAAGAATTGTGTCTCAGCATACAGATGTAATTTACAATAACCGGCCTATTCAGCATGCTACCAACACAAAATTTTTGGGTATTGTGATAGATAGTTATCTCAAGTTTGATTTACACATTCGTTCAGTAATTAAAAAAGCCTCATACGGCCTGCATGCACTTTCCAAATGCCGAAATTTTTTCCCCGTTGATGTGCTTGTTAACCTTTATTACGCCTTTGTCCATTCACATATTAATTACTGTGTGTCTGTTTGGGGATGCACATATTCATCTCACATCGCCCCCTTATATGCTTTTCAAAAAAGAGCTCTTCGAATTGTCGCGCAAAACATTCAGCATACTCATCCGGATGAATTATTTGCCGTTCTTGGTATTCTAAATGTATATGACCTAGTAACTTATAATACCGCTTCCTTAATTTATCAGATAATTC